>NC_081440.1:15493312-15540175 GCF_007210705.1 Tigriopus californicus | reverse complement strand
ACGTTACATGGTCCTTCAACACCGTGATTTCAACAATAAGTATTAAGCGGGTAAGGAAGTCCGCAAAAAATGTCCTATTTGGAGGTGGTAAGTAGAGCAAGGCAATAATCACGATCCTACTTAAATGATGGACAAACGATCGGCCCTTACCCAGCAAAATAGTCATCGACGGCCATACAGGTCTGAGTCATGTCCATTGTTTATGATTAGGGGAAATGCAAGCCCGGGTCGAAAAACGAATTCATTTATCCAATCAGCTTCGGACTTGGATCAAGAATTTTGTGCCCAGTGTTTTACGTGACCGAAAAGGCGTGGAATTATTATCCGTTCACCATCACTGAATACTTGGTGAAAAGGATTGTCCACTGACCTTAGATTGTCCACTGACCTTGCATTGTCGAGTTCCAGGCAGGCAAAGGTTGTCATCACATCAAAGTATTTCGTATCCTGTTTTCCAATGTTTCTTTGTGCCTCGATTCTTCATTTCCATGCCAACCCGATATGAGAATAACCCAGGCACTAGCGAAAATGTGAGTCAAACATAAAATCGAAAGCGGATACCTAGTGAGCCCAAGGCTAGACAGATTTAGGCCCCTTTAGTTTCACGCAAACTGTCAGATGAGATGCTCAATCTACTGGATGTCGACCATATCGATATCCTATCCCTATGGGGTTCCTCTCCATCCCCACAAGAAAACCCCTGACTTGGGGAAAATTCCATTCCCACAAAACCGGCCAAGGCCCCTTAGTCGAGATTTGGAAGGAGACCTCGGATCCCATCATGAGCTCATACAAAGCGGTGGAAGTGAGATTGGATGTGTGGGGCATCTAGGGCCGTGTGGAAGATTTCATTCATATAGTATGTATGTATGTATGTATTTCGGGGATTCCTTTGTATATGTACAAGAGGGTTAGTCATGCCCCAGGTTTCCCATAAGCCTCTTGGCTTTTTTTCATGGGTACCTGACCCTATGTAGGGTCCTGACTTTCATCTGATCTTTGCAGGTGTCCATACTGGGATTTTCCGCACTCGTAGTAAGCATCACATTTCTCATCGGTATCGAACAAATCTCTCTTCTATTCGTGGGTAATCTTTATTTTTAGTCCAGCCGAGAGATTTTGGTATGGTATGACCATTGAAAATGTCAGAGAATATTAATTGGAAATGCAATCGGAAACGAACGCTCGGATGTAAGACGATATAAAGGAAGAGCACGACGAGTTCGATTTCTCCCAACCTCCCTCGGGAAAGGTTACGTCAAGTACTCCAGTCTCCTCGAAAGAATGGTTCTCTTGGTTCTGATGCCCCTGGTACCTCGCTCACACTTTAAGTCACATTCAACGATCAACCAACCACCCTTGTAAGTACTTTATCAAGTTGCAAGAGCAAGTCATTCCGAGAATCTCTCACCCTCCTTGTTGATGCCATGACACGCCTTCAATCCCTGCGATCCCTATTATCTTCACAATCGACTCCCACTCCCAGTATGAGATACGAGTAACTCAATAACCTCCCGTTTCTTATCATCATTACTCATATGATTATTGGTTCACTTTTTCTTCTTTTGGAATAAAGCTTATCCCAAAGAGCTTTGAAGGCGAGTCCAAGCCTTCTCCACTTGCTTCTGAGTGAATTCTCCGGCCCATTTGGTACAGAACACGACATGGGCGTGCCTCACGTAGTCTGCGTTGGTCATTTGAGAAGCGAGTCGTTTCTCAGCCTCGTCTTGACTTCGTCCATCTCGTTCCATGATACGCTTGATAGCCTCGTCTTGGTCCACAAACGAGACCCAGACCTCGTGACACATTTGGGCATGCCAATTGGCGGCCAACAATACAGCTGCATCCAGAACCACCACCGAACAACCCCTGAGAAAATGAGCCTGAATCTCTTGCTCGGCCATCCGTCGGATTTCTGGCCAAACAATGCCTTCCAATTTGGCCCTGTTTTCTGTACGAGGGAAAGAAAGAAAGTCTTAGGATCAATGCGACACTTGTATTGGGCTGATTTCCGAGAAAAGATTCAAGAGACTCTTACCTGAGTTACCGAAGACTTTGGATCCTAAAACTCGCCGGTCAATATTTCCCTCTTGGTCGAGAATATCGGCTCCAAATGCTTGAACCACTTGATCTAGACAATCCGTCCCTTTTTGGTAGGCTTTATGGCCCAATTTATCACAGTCCACAATTTTGGCACCCAATTTCTCCAAACGCCTGGAAATGGAAGACTTGCCACTCGCACTACCGCCCGTTAATCCGACAATGTAAGGACCGGCACTCTTGTCCCAGGGCCTGGAAAATTGTACCACCATTTGGGATCGTCAAACATAAGTAAAAAGAAGACAAATTCCAACGACGGCCAATTATATCATTGTACTGGCCCAAGGGATGCCTCATGGTAAGAACGAGGCAGTAATTGAACGACAGCGAACTCACCTTGAAGGGGCTTTCAAAAGTGATCCTAAGAGGCGGAGCCTCATAGAAGACGAGCTCACTTTGACCTCTTCGAGGTCGCTTTCCTTCACTGGATCGGCCTCGACGCCCACAATGATTATGTCCAAAGGCTTGAGGCCTCTCTCTTGGCGCTTTTCGTTGACTTTTTCGCAGCCTTGGGCCGATTCCTCACTCCCCACAATAAGTTCCAAGCCAGGATCAACAATCGAAGGTCCAAACGGGTCCACTATGGGTTCCAATTTGTATTCCAAAGTGGAATCGCAGTCTTGCAGAAAGTTTTCCAAGACTTTTATGCGCTCTGAGGTAGGCAAAATTAGCTCGCGGACCTTCTTGGATGCTAGCATCTCATTCTCGGTCACTCCGATTGTCAACGATCTCTCCGACCTCAAAACAGCCTCGACCAATAAAATCTTATGACCGGCATGAAGTCGATCAAACGTACCGCCAATCACTACGTGCTCAAAGGACCTATCATCATCCTTTCCCACTTCACTGTCTAGAGCTTCAGACTGTGATCCCCCTGTAAGAATAGCATTAGTTTTCCCGAGTCTTCGACATCTCTCTGAAATGTAATAGCCTTACTCGCACAAGGCTCGACATCCAAGCCTTCCCATTGAGAAGGCTGACGGGTTGGATGCCAGGCCTTCAAATAGGCCTCCATCACCGACGACTCCGTGGTGGAAGGTGACAAAAACATTTTGAAAGTAGAACCCAAAGACATCTGCTCTTGAGATGAGCGGGATTTGAACCCGTGGAGCAGCAATCGCACGTCTACCTCGGGAAAAGCGGCACTGGCCCCGTACACCCGCTTAGCCGCATGAACGACCTGTCCACGCGATGGTGCACTCTCATGGACCCGCTAGAAGGGAGTGGTGTGGATTTTAACCGCTTCTTGTTGTATCCAAATGAGATGAGCGACAGAAAGACAGAGAGAGAAAGAGAGAGGGCGTACCAGATTGGGTGGAATGATATGTACGTAGAGCCGGCTCAAATCCGCGTATTTCGATTGGAGTTTGGGGAGGAGTCCCCGCAGTTGCCGACCGCATTGAGCTAAAGGCGTGGCCAGGACCAACAGGAGGGATGAGGCGGGCGCGGGAGCCATGACAGTGACACTCACTGGGATTAAGTTTGATTTCTGTATCAATGTCTGGGGCTGTTGTTATCTTTCTTTATGAGAACAATGAATACAAGCTTTACGGGGTCAGTTCACGTCATGTGTACAAACTGATCTGAAGATTGAGTGTATACAAAGATTGAGTGCCAGCTGATAAGTGCTCCAGACGCTCCAGACCATAGAGGAAACATAGTCGAGGTAATCCTGCCACCTGGCGACCAGACTTGGCCTCAACGTCAGCTGTTGTTATGATTTGGTTTTGGGTGTGCATAGAGACCAACCTCGAGACTAAAGTAAGAGAATGGCAACGTCAACAAAAATGAGCTTGTCTATGATGAGACCGTTTTCTCGGTGCCTCACATTACTGAGGGTGACAATCAGGCCGATTGGTTTGGAAAATTGTTGCTTGGGTTGGTTTTGGAAATGATTGCCGAGATTGGGATTGGATTGGAATTGCTCCTACTGATATGCGAATTGTCAGATTTGCCAATGTGGAAACATATATTGAAGATTTTTTTCTTTTTTTACAGACAGGAATGGATGGCCTGGCAAACTTTGACTAAGCATTTATTGGTTGATTTATGTTCTCATTAACTAAGAGGCAATGATTTATGCTGAGTTACGTTTGTGGAAGCAAATTGGTCTTTAATATATGCCCAGGAACTATTTCTCTATTTGAAACAAAAGTTCAGCTTTTGGTGGAAAAAATAGTGTCATTTTCAGGTTTGATTCACCACTACGTATCCAAAAGATGGTGCTTGGGTCCAAAGGGATGCCAAAAAACTGAGGTTGTGATTATATCCCAGAGAGAAGTATAAATATCAAGGACTTTGTGCAATTGCGGCCTCTGGTCAAACTATGAAGCAAGTGTCACCACGCCTTTACTGATGACCAGATGTTAGCACCAAATATTTTATACATATTTATTGCACAGTTTTGTCACTTGCCATTTCATGACAGTTTTAGCAAATAAATGTTGGACCACTATAGTTAAAGTAATTGTTGAATGATGTCTCCAAATGGCGGACAATTTTGTTAATGAAGAGTTAGAAGCACTGAATGAGCTTTAATCATGGTAGTTCTTGGGTTAAACTACACTTTAGGGGACACACGGAAGCAGCAGGAAGCTACTTTGTAACGAGGAGGTGGGGTCGACAAGGACTGCAAATGGAGAGCAGGAAGGAAAAATGCGCACAGACCACTGTGGGACCGTGGACAACGAGCGGCAACCACAGTGGTGGGCACATGATGGAAAACTGATTAAACAGATTAAGAAATTGGCAATTCAGTAATGGTCAAAGCATTACGACGTATTAATCATTAATCTCAGACTGGAGAATGTATCCAGGATTCGGAAACCAGAAACTTTGCATATGTCACAACTTTTTCTTGTTGTGAAACTCTCTAACAAATGGAGTGGTTACAGCAAAGGGATTTTCTAATTCAAATTGACTTATAAATTGTGATCTGATTCCATGATAGGTGGTGGCACGCAACAGACAATATGCGAAACAGTGATGTTGAGTTCTTCTTTGGGAGTTTGAATATAAACCTCACAGTCTTGAGTCAGTTAACATATATTGTTCATACTTTTTTCTTTGAAGCCATCACTTGCGTTCGAAGACAAAGGGCTTCTCTGGATACTAAAATCATTAGCAGTGTCTCGTTAATATTTCTATTTCTTGACCCATCTAGGCTGAGCCACCTCCTTCCCTTTATGTCCCCCAAAGTGTATCATTGCCGGAACGCCTTCCATGCCTCCACGGCGACGACCCTGACAACGAGCTCGTTCATGGAGCGAAGTCCGGCCCTGTATGGAGAGGTGTAGGCAAGCTCTGGCTGGTTCGATTGTTTTTACTAGAGACTAAAGTAACTTTAGTCTCTAGTTTTTACTGGTACCAGGGTCAGTGTTGCAAATTTGGAGTTTCAAACACGGTTTTGAGTGACCGTCCCTTCTTTCACTTTTGTATGAGGCAAGGTCAGCTTCGTTAAAACTAGTTTAAAGTGCCAAATTTGCATCACTGGTACTGGCAGGCAAGTTTGTTTGGAAGTACCAGAGCTTGGCTTAAACGTCCGATTAGTTGTGATGGGGATCAAATAAAAAATCACCGGAGGTTGCGACTAGGGCTGTAAATTTACATTTTTAGTGGCATCCATATGGCAAAACTAGCGGAATATCAGAAACCCGTTAGTTAGTAACAAAATTTAACCCCGATTTTTCTCCCATCAAACCAGGGTCACCTTTTTGGTCAAAGCTAATCTTTTAGGGTACGTTGGAAACGGCCCTTCCTTCGACTTTTCTAGCTTTCTGGCGATCCTGATTTTGAAAATTTATTTGATGGCAAAAAACATGCGCGAAAGAAAAATTTTTTTGCACCCTTTGCAACACATGGAGGTCGTAATTCCAATTTAGCTTTAATTTCCATAATGTTTGACCTTTTGAATCAAGATTTCAATCATTTTGAGCATGCTTATACTCACTATATGAGTGTTAATGGGCTTCAGGGGAGCCGTAAAAAGTAGGATAGTACAGTAAATATCGGACATAAGAGCATCGGATATAAGAGCAAAATTGTAAGTCCTCGAACCAAATTATATAGTAAAGTATAGTAAAGTAGAATCGGATATAAGAGCACAAAATTTTGGGCCAGATCGGAAATAAGAGTAGAATTGAAGGCGCAAAATATTTATTTTTATTTCCCGCGCTCAACAATGAAGTTTGAGATGGAAACTGGTTAAGTCATTTTATAAAAGCAAGTTTTCAGCCGCTTTCTCATGAAAACAAACAGTCATACATAATGGCTTCTGCCAAGAGAACCACTTTTTCCATTAAGGAGAAGCAAAAGCTCCTTGTCGATTTTGACAAGCGATAAGCCTGACCGAAGCTGCCACAAAGTTAGGAGTCAAACGTGCTTCCTTAGGAAAACTCTTGGTTTTTTTTTTTCAAACTTCATAGCCAGTACGTAATTCTGTGACATATTAGCTACGTATTTGGTGCGTAAACATAGACCCAACACACTGCCCTCCTTCCATTTAGTTTCATTTTTCTCGATTTTTATGGTTGCATTTTGTTTGAACCGTAAAACTACATCAAATTATAGCCTAAGAATATGTTTTCAGTCATCAGTTTCATCGGAGTCGCGGAACGGGAGCATCGGATATAAGAGCATATCGGAAATAAGAGCAGAAATTCATGGCCCCAAAGCTGCTCTTATATCCGATTTTTACTGTAACTCAAGGCTACCCCTTAGGAACCGGAAAATGATCAAGCATTATTTTTGATAGTTCCACCAGAATAAAAAAGATTATTTATTGGGTAGAATTGGTACACGATTCTTGATCAATTAGGATACTTGAAATTTCAATGAGAAATAGATTTCCCACAATTTGTGGAAACAGGTAAACAAATGTACAACCCCAAATTCAACATTCTAAGTGACTCAATGTTTTTTTGGTTTTTGTTTGGGATGTTAGGTCAGAGGCCATTATATCGTCCGCTTCCAAATTTTGCTGGGCATATTCATGTCTAGCATCAGTTTGGTTCTCTTTTGGTGGGTGTGGTTAGTATTTAAATGTTTCCTTTGGAGAAAGATTGGAGATTTGAACCAGGGACCTATCTCACTCTAGGAGACTAGTTTGTGAGGAAATGTAATAATTGTTGTCATAAAAGCCATAACATACCAAAAATATGTCAAAGTTGAATTCTCAACGCCAGAAGCATAGACTAAATTTGTCATTTAATTCAGTTTTACGGGCTGTTGAAGAAAACGGTATTTTCAAATTGAACCAAGAGTTTCGTAAAGTCACAGAACTGCACAAACATGGCATGTTTTTTAGTTTTGTATCACAACTCGCTCATTAGTTGAAAATCCAATTGGATTTAAGAGCAAGTGCGAGTGCATAGTGCCCTATAGATCAAAATCTTAAGAAATGTAGTTACACAAAGCTACCCCTTAGGAACCGGAAAAGATCAAGGTATTTTATAGTTCCATCAAAATTCCAAAAATTGGTTTATGAATTATCCCAATCCCTCCAGATTGAGGAGATAAACATTTCACCGTGATTGTGCCAAACACACCCTTTCCATCAAATTCTGCAATAAGCTCTCATGTTATTACTTTTTCACAATTTCCACCAATTTGTGGCTATAATATTGTCGATGTAAGGTTCCAAATAAGGCTACCAAATTTTAGTGCCTCAATGGCTGACCAACTTGATGCGCCAACCTTTGGTCCTCCAAGGCCACTAACGCCTTGATAATTTGATTGGTTTGGGGGAAAGTGTCGGAACCTGACGAGAAGCTTGAAGCAGCTCATAGAGCCTCATTCAATTTTTCAGATGTTGTGATTTCACCCCCTTCTATCCGGACTGCTTGCTGGCATTTGGTGTCTCTCCTCTCGTCTTTCAATAATGATTTCTAGGCTTTTTAGGTCAACTCGATCCCGAGCAACGCAACCCAGGACACCCTGAGCCAGGAAAACCCGACACAAGACCACCGGACACAAGACCACTGGACACAAGACCACCCGACACAAGACCACCCGGCACAGGACAACCCGACACAGGACAACAACGCTTCTCCAAATTGTGTTGTGGGGTTGGATTCTGGGCATTTCTGGGCATGCCGGGCCGTTGTCTTTTCTAAAGAAATACCGGATTCTGGCCTGACCTTTAAGGGTCGCGTTTATAAATATTAAATCGAGCTTGGCACCCTGGAAGTGCATCGGAAAACATGGAATCTGGTGTTGGCCTTGGTTTGGTGGACATAGACAAGGATGTCTGCTTTACCCCGGACAAAAGGTAAAAAAACCTCTTCTGGTCAGTATCATTCCAATCTGGAACACAATACTCCAAAATGTAAGAGAGTCCGCCAACTGAAGAAAATCAAGATCCTTTTGCTCCATACTATTGCATGAAGACAACCAATGAGTGGGGTCTTGGATTTCAACCCATTTACTTTTCTTACTTCTGCCACATAACCCAACCCCTTTTTTGTAATCCAATACGCCATCGCCTTCCATTGGTGTTGGAGTGAAAAAAGCCAATAAACAATTAATATTAAAAAATGCATATTAACCTATATACCCTGACCTTTACTATCTTCCCAAAAAATTACAACAAACGCTAGTCGGACGTGCATCTCCGGCCTTGTGCTCCGGGTTCGTGTTGGTTACCCGCCAATCGGTTGTTATGTCGTCCGAGATATCAGACTTGTAGAACACCAGAGCCAAAGTAATCACCATCACTCGTCCCGAGCCCATAAGCAAAATGGAGCTGATTCTGTCCGGTCCTGTGAAAGTCTAGCACCTTAATATAGTGATTATTAGTATTTGTGACTATACCAAGACCCATTTCTCTCACTTCGAATATCGCAAAGGTGTTTGGGAGGATCATAAAGTTTAAATTTGTAGAATTACACAAAGTCTATAGAGCCCTTCCTCTTGGTCAGCAAGGGTTCCAAGCTCATTTTGGCATGATTACCTAACTGATAAAGCGTATAGAGCAAGTCATTGGAGGAATAGAGAGTCATGAGTTAATTGATGTAGTCCATCTTTTATTTTCCAAGGTCTTGACCAAGGTATATCATGTGCTCTTACTTAGCAAGCTCCACGAGATTTGGATCCACGGCATGGTTCTCGATTGTGGAGAAAGTTTCTTTCGTGGTAAGAAGCAATTGGTTAATGTCCAGGGATTCCTTAGTGATATACAAGTCGGATGTCCCAGATGTCCATGTTAGATCCTCTCCTTTTAATCACCGCCATTGCTCCACTTCAGAAACCTAGTAGTCAGCAGTATCTCTTCCTATGCTGATGAAACAAAATCAGTTTTGATACGAATGGTCAAGTTTCCAGTAGCTTTGCAAAGGACTTAGATTAAATTTACTCTTAGATTGCTGAGAATAATATGGCCTCAAATAGAAGGAAATTCCATTCAATGACCTTAAACACTCGACTAATTGATAATGGAGGTACAGATAATCAGTAGGTTTGACCAGGGACTCTATAGAGAGGAAACGTCACGGATTTCCCCTCACCGCCAACTTAGGCCATTGCGTTGAATCAAGACATTAACTCCAGTATGAATAAAACAAGCTTATTCGTCCTGCATAGTACATTAAGGTGTTTTTAATTAAATAATGATCTCCTTGATATACTACTCCGTCCATATACTAAATATTTCTGAATTTATCTTGAAAGTCAGAAGAATAAATGAACATCAAATTAATCAAAAACAATCCAATTGTTTTTCGATCGAAATTGGTGACATATTGCGTAAAATTGGCTCAAAAACACACATAGATAGAAAATCATCAAGAGTCATTTTATTCATTGATGGATAATGTACACTGACAAAATACAAAAAAATGTATGGAATAAGCAATAAAAGTGCATGAACATAAATGTTAACATATTAGAATATCTTGGATGGACAATTGATAATTTTGTCTAAACCCACACATTTGACAAAAAACATCAGGCGGCATTGGTGAGAAATGAATGAGTTATCTTTTTGTAGAGTTTAAATTTCTACTTATTAGGAAGTTTGAATAAAAGGCAGGCATTACTTAAGGGGCACAGAGAAATATCAAAGTACAGTAGACTAGACCTCAATTTGCACTTTGGACTCCAATAAATTGTTTTTCTTGCAAAAGCATCCAAAATACCAAAATAGTCAAATAAACAGGTGCCATACCTCTTAAAATTATTATTTCATGATTATGAAGCATCCAAATGAGTTTAAGGAACAATATGTAGCTCTGAGCTACAGTATGTCTACTTTTGGATTGAGGGCCATTCCTAGAGTGAGAACCATAGTTTGATAACAAATGCGTCAAATTACTTGAAATTTGGTCAAGATGTGTCTGAAAGAATTTTCTACAAATAATATTTTTTGGCAAAAGAGAATTCATTGATTGTGTTTTGAGCAAATTCTTGTTTTATCAAGAAAATCTAATTAGCACTTTTCAGTTGTTGTACTTTAAGACATGTTTAAAGTCATTTTAAGTTTATCTGAATGCCTGGTTTTAAGCACATACCATCAATGGTTACGAAAATGACATTAGTCACATATTTTGTTCAATAATTATGCCAATAACTGACATTCAAAAATTTCAGCGGCAAAAGTTTAGGCCTTACTTGGCAGGAAAGGTTTGGTGATCACAAAAAGGTGGCGTTTCCTTGCTTTAGTGTCCTTGGTTTGACCCATGAAAGATTAGGGGAGAAGTCCTCCAAGATAATGGAAAGTTTGATAAGAATATACAATTGAAGGTTGGTAAAGCTTTTCAAACGTGTGGTTGGATCTATCGGACTCTGTACAAGTCGATTGGCCAGCCACACCTTGAATGTGCCTCGTCCATTTGAGCACCAATTATTTAAGTAGATGTGACTGAGCTCTCGTACTGGGAGAGACTAAAAGGGTTGAGATTTGACAATGTTCAGAGAAGGTACGAAAGTGATCTGATACTGCACGTTTTCAAACTATTTATAAGCTTTGTCGCAACTCAGGTTTTAGGGTTAATGCTATAATGGTAAAGGCTTAACGTCTGTTTTACGAGCACCTTTAAGCCTTCGAGAATCCCGGTTCATTAGAACCATAAGTTTTCTTTCCTGAGCTCTTTCATTGGTCAATTTGCTTCGCTCAAAAATTCGTAGGGAATGTGCATGCCTTAAATGTGTAGCAGGTTTTAAATGGGACTTGGGCAACTCGTTGATCGAAACTCTTGAGTAGACCAACACTGAAGGGCTAGCCAGTTCTGCCGACTCTAACTCATTGATGAATCAGATATTATAGGCATTTGAAGCTTACAAATTGTTCCTTTTGTTTATTTGGCAAAGAAAACTGCATCTAGAAGCCTTGGCATCTGACTTCCTATCTCAAGCAACATTTCACCAATACGAAGAACAAACCAAAGTGATTAGATAAAAGGCATTCTCACGTTATGATAGTTGTGCCAAGTGCCGCAACTCTACGAGTACTCATAGGGACGTCCGCTCGAGGCAAATACTTCGTTTGAATTTTTCTCTAATGTTTGGCTCGTTTTGGCAATTCTCAATTCTTGGTGCATTTGACCCCTCAGCCCTCGATAGGATATACTGAACCATGGGCTGAACCAAGCCCCTCTCTTCTCCATTGCCCTAGATAGGACTCGTTATAGCAATTGCAAATGTCTTGAGATACTGCACCTGCGAAGGTTCATGGAGGAGAATCAAATTGGGAATCTCTCTTTCACTAGCTAGCTGCACTAGCCACACCTCTTCCCTATAAACGAGAACTTCCAACGGTGGGAATTGAACCCACGGCCTCTAGGGAGAGGGTATTGGCTTCTTTTTTGCTCTGCATTTTCAGCCACTCAGCTAAAAGGGATGAAACATTTTCAGAGAATATTAAAATATATATGCAAAGTTTTGCAGGATTTAAGTCGGACTTGGACAAGTTTTTGACTAAAATTCCGGATCAACCTTATATTCAAGGATTAGCCAGAGCAGCCAATTCTAATTCGTTCAAGTAAAATGAATAATCTTCTCGTCTTGAACTGCTGGGATTCCAATCCCGGTAGCGGTAAGGAAGTCCGCAAAGAAAAAAAAGTGTCACTTAGCCATAGTTTTCAATTAAAGCAAAACAAAATGTCACATACCTTTTTTGAAAGAAAGAGGAATGTTCAGATCCATCATCATAGATACAATAACATTTGCATTACAATATTGTTGGCTGTAATGGCATAATGTTGTCGCAATAAACAACATTTAAAGAGGAAAACGCTCTAAGAGCGGGATAAAGCAAATTAGATGAATTATGGTCCGTCTGACCGTGCTAGAACCGTGCTATCATTGAATGAAGAATGAAATGGTAGTAAAATATACGCCATTCTATTCTTGACGTACTTTTTTACAATTTTGTTAAGCCATGAACCATATGGACGGGGATGAGAGGTTTAAGAATTAACATCTTGGAATTTAGTCAGTAAATGGCTTTCGTCTTCAACAAAAATGACCTCAGGTCGCCATGACTTTGTACTTCAATTTTCTGCTCAATCAAATGACCGTGTCAAAAGTTATGCTGCCTCAAAGGTCATTGCACAACTCTACTACACAAAGCGAATGAGTTAACCATCTTTTGGTAACTGATTACAAGTAGAGGACTAGTTCATTCATTTCTTACCTTGTTATGCATTGCAATTCCAGAGGGTACAACTTTTGATTCCATTTGGAGGAAAAGCAATGAGTTTCCTCACTTCCAAAATCTTAATTTCAGACCCTAGGTTTCCCAGCCATATTCCAGTGATTCGTGGCTCAGCATATCAGTAGACGCGTATTTTCGCTTTTTGCTTCTTTGGATTTGCCCATTGTAGTGTACGTAAAGATGTTTAGCCAAAATAAAGGACTAGAAACTTGTCCGCTTTGATTTATTGACACATTCATATTTGTTGATTGTTGGCCATACACTATCTAACGCAAGAAAACGTTTGACATTTCAGATCAAATTCGGAGTGATTTGGCTGTTTCTGTTATTACTGTAAGGATCAACATCTAGCTCTAAAACCTTGACTTCATTTCCGGGCCCACCTCTTAACCAAATATATGTAGGGTTCGTTCTCTTGTTGTCTGGCTGAGTCTCTTTCTACCTGTCCTGCTCTTCATTCCTGACCTACAAATTCGTTTGCAACCTAAGAAAACAAAAATAATCCCCGAGGTCCCACCAGTCTCTGTTTGGTGCCGACTCGTGAACCCTGAGGACCGTGAGGACCAGGGCGACTGTCCCACTAAGCGAAGGAACTCACGCGACACTCGCAACAGTACAGACGGTTCACCGCTAGACGGGGGCCTAGAACTGGAACACAAGCTATTACCCTTGTTCCAGTTTCATTCTCGTTAGCCCTTGGACCCATAGTATTAGTTCTAGTGTTCCTACACCTCCTGTAGCCCTGCATGGGTCCAAAGTCCACTTCCTCAGGCAGAAATCTAACCTCACGTCAGTCAGTCTTTGCGAGAGTCGGTACTCTCTCAAGGTAGAAAGTGGAACGGCGACGAAAGACGAAGAAGGAACACAGGAAACAGAAGGGAGCGATGAATGCTAAAGGCGGAGCAGCTTCTGGGACAGGATTTTATCGAGAAAGCCTGGCAGTGAACCGGGAACACGAAAAATGATCCTGTTCATTCACCTGGTTTGCCGTCTGGGGCCCACACTCCCTCCATTCAATAGTTCTCTTTGTGGACATTGTGAATATTGATGTTTAACCGCAAGTAAGGCTTGGAACAATGGGGTCGGGCCTCCCACCTACACTGTGACACTTGTGCGACTCGAAGTCCAAACCAGATGAGTTTTACGAGAAAAAAAGAACTTTTCCCAACCTGTGTGGATGTACCGCGATCGTTCAAGTGTTCTAATCCTGATAAATGAAGCGTCAAATTGGCTTTGCTGTCTGATCGAGGGGTCTTTTTCAATGACGAGCAACACGTTCCACTAGTGAAGGTCCCTTCCTCAGTACACGCCTGTATATCCAACCCAGACTGGCTGCCAGATCGATTTGCATGAAGGCCAAAGGGCCTTCTTTGGGAACCCAACCCATGGGGGAACGGATGGCATGTCCTGTGAAGGTGAAAGGAATCCTTGGAGATTTCTGGCTCGCATCCTCATATCCCAAGAGAAATAATTACCCCGTGAATATAGAGAGTGATCCATCTTTTGGGATTATTTCCCTATCTACCATCCGCGAAGATATCGATTGGGCATTGTAAGTATAAACACACTTTATTTGTCTCTCAAAATCAATAGCAAATGTTGCTGATTTCTCGTGCAGGATTTTTATTCTAAAATTTTGCCAACGATAATGGAGTACCGACTAACCACTAATCCCTTTGACGGTCGGACCAAGAACCACAAGAATGTGAGTAACACTCGAAATTCCTTTTACTGTCGGGAATTTGTCTTCTTAAGTTGTCCTTGTTGCTCTGATCAATTTTCCCCCATCGACCTCTGATCCTTTGAGCGATTCAGATTTCTAAACAATGTGTCACGCACACTTTTCAAAACAAGTGATTGAATGCTGTAATCGAGCATCGAAATTCAAGTTATATCCCAGATGTGGCAATTTGACTTTACACAGAGTTTCGAGCTCGTCTGAACTCGTAAGCAGGCCTCTGAATGAACAAAATCATAGAATAGATGGAGGCAGCAAATTGTAAGAAATCGCCTGAGAGTGCCGCAATAAAATGCAAATACGATTGAATAGAATCTCAGCAATGCTTTTCCAGAAGATTTATAACTGCTTAGAGGACCCATAATGCCTTAGACTACTTGGAAACAAGAAAAAAATAGATAACAGAAATCCTTGTCTCATTTTGAAATATTGCGTCGACGGGGCCTCGAGAAAGAAATGAATGATTTGAAACTGTATTTGAGCATTAGTGATTTTGATAGTAGTCCATCGACATTTCCAAGGGTTCAAATTGTCACATGGCAGAGATGCAGAGAGGGGGTTAGCATACTCACAGGACACATAACTTGGAACAACTAAATTCATTGGACAAGAAGCTGAAACCAAATTGGACACAAAACGAGGCATTTATTTTAAATCGTGTAGCTCCAATTCCAAATCAGGAGTTTTTGTATGTGATGTGAAACGTTCCAGGTATTTACATAGTACATGCATATGTGATCCTTAGCGAATTGTTGAAAGATTCTATTTTATCATTTGCATTTAGTTTGATCGAAGGTTCTTGTCCAAATCTCCCATAGAATTGCGCCGAAAGGATTCGTTGCACCTTGCGTCCAATTTCATTTTGTGCAATTCCATAAACAAATAAATTGGTTATTCACTCGCTTTTTCATGGGATGACGGATAAGATACACTCTAGTTCCGGAGAACCAACTTCCCTTTGAAGAAGCGTATTTTTTTCGATTCATATACAACTACATAAAGTGCTTCTTCCTCATCCTTTTCCATTCTGACACGGCCTTGCAAAAATGGCCGGTCTTTAGCCTTATTGTTCGCTAAGTTCTTCTTTCTCTCTTTGGAAATGATTAGTGTGACCTAAAACATCGTCTTCGCAAGTGCATGGAGTCGTTGCATTCCCGGCAAAAAATGACCTGGAGGTCAGGTTTTATAATCCTGACAAGGTCAAGTTTTGAAAGCTTTTGCTTTCCTAAAAGGCTAGAGTTTCATCCAAAGCTTTTCTAAATCATTGACAACTCTGGGGACGTTTCCGAGTGGTTTAACTGCTTCTTGACAGGCTAACAAAAAGAGCAATTCACTCAAGAACTACTTTACTCATCAAGAGACTCGTTCCGCGCAATAATTGAAATCCTAAGGCCTGCAGGGTCAGGTTAGACTCAGCTTAAGGCCTATGAATATGCAGTGCTATGATCCACATCCCACATCACGCCCAAATTCCCCAAGTCGTTTACTCATGGTGTGATTGACACGTTAAGTAATTGTTCGTCTCAGATGCGGTTTCTCAATGGAGAAGAGGGCGTGTGTGAATGAACACGACTTTGAATCGAATGTATTAACACACATGAACATGCCACAAGGGAGCCTTCAAGATGGCAAACACTTGGATTTACCTCCAAAGAAGCCATGGCGTCGGTCGGTCCGACCATCACGTCTTTAGACATGAGGCATCCATCCATCCATTGCGTCCATTGGAATCATTATCCTTAACCCAGCCAGGTTTTATCACTCTTGGCCAGTTTGTAAGCCACCCTCCCTCGCCAGTCTGCATACCACCTACAGAAGGATGGGATCGACCAATTCTACCTTTGGCGTATTCCAGTTATTTAGGTTCAAGGTGTATGTCCTCAACACCACCATGCTGACGAACAAACTGACGGACTGACTGACTGACTGACGTGTATAACTAGGACAAGACGGAATCTCAGGTTCGTCAGTGTTTAAGCCATCATTGTTGTCGTCGCTCATCGGATTCTAAAACTGTATTTGTCGCTCGGCTTGGGCTTCATTGATGCCTCTTTTTCCTCAACATGTCTCGCACATTAGTACTTGTACATCCAACTACAATTGTTGTTGTTGATGTTGTTGTTTTAGTAGGAGTAGTAGCAGTAGTAGAAGTCGTAGTAATGTAGTTACAGGCTCGTCGTTCCCGTCTTCGTCGTCATACTTGCTTGAACTCGATTCCCCGTTGTTCTAGGATCGAGTGGCATCGGCCGCGTCTTCGTTGCTGGCATAGAATCTTGCAGAATCCAGAGGGAGCTTGCTCCTTCAAGTCACCATCGGATGTGGAGTAGATTCGAATGTGTTTCAACTTCATCCCGTTTAGGCACACACACACACATACACACACAAGTACACACACATAAAGTCAGAGCGATCCCCGTGGTCGCGGTTGAAACACCCGCGCATGGTGGGTGAGTGGAAGTTTGTACGAGTGCGTCGAGTATAAGAGTTCGGGGCTTATGAACGCATCGAACTTCAAACATCCTTCTTGCTCGAGGAGTGTGGCTTATCAAACGAGGAGGAGGAGGAGGAGGAGGAGAAGGAGGAGGACGAGGAGGACGAGAGGACGAGGAAAAGGAGGCGGAGGACAAGAGGGATGGTGTGAGGAGTGTGCGTATGGAGCAAGTATGTAGGAACGGACGTGCTCAAATTCTCCGCTACAATTGTTCAAGCACTCGTGGAGGAACAACACGTCAAGAAGTGGACCCATCTCCATCCATGATTCAGTGCTAATTTCAAGGATCGGCATGTTGTTTCGTGAATACCTGACTCACTGTTGAGCATCCCGCAAGCTCTGGGGTTCTACATAGAAAAAAACGTGCGTGATAAGACAATCAGCTCTTGGCGATCATTTGCGTTGAAACGAAGAATGAATATGATTGATCTTATCCGTCTCCATTCAGGAGTGACAATGCACCCTAACTGCTGCAAGATGCAGAGTGAGTTTTGAGTCCGTGAGCATTCATTAGCTGGTCATCTTGATTGTGTCATCTATCCTCCGGCCCCCCAACAACGAACGAAGTGCCCCCCCCGTCTATTCAAGGATGATTCCATTCTCAAAGTCGAGGGACAGATAAATAAAAACGCACGTTCAAAGAGATCTTTAGGGTTCGTCGTCCGTACAACAAGATCAAGAACTTGTCCGCGCACCGCTTCATGAATCCAGGACCTCTTTCTCCTCGAATGTGAGTTTTTGACGACTTTTGCCCATTTACAGAGCTCCTCCATCCATTTGTCGTGCTATGCTATGCTATGCTAGGCTATGCTAGCTAACTAGCTAGCTAGCCCTTGAAAGCCAACAACGCATTCCCATAATAGAGCCAGCATACAATTAATGGACTGTTGCTTCCCTCCCCGAGTCGAATCTAGGCCAGTTAAGCCTTTTTCATTCCTCTCTCTCTCTCTCTCTTTCTCCACATTCACTCACTCATCTGGGGATATTTTCCCGGAAAATGAGCCCCCATTGACGATGGCAAGATTCATGTCCAATTCTCCCAAAAAGGGTCTGTCTTGACAATCCCCTCATCCAGTAGAAGTGGCAAAGCTGCTCTAATCTCCGTCAACTTCAACGAAGTCAATGTTAGTCAAAAAGCCTCTTCGAAGACCGTCGTGCCGCATTAGGCGTTGGAAGACTCTTCTTGGGGTGTGATTTGTTGTACCATTTATCATCTTGGATCAAGTCGATGTCATATGTTGCTGGCACGACACTTTCTGTAAGCCATTTGCCCACCAGGAAGGACTCGATTGACTTGGGGCTTCTCCCAAAAGAGAAGGAAAGGATATCTGGAACGATCTCATATTGATATCTGACCTTCAAGGTGTTGGAACGAGGAGGGGGGGGGGGGGAAGGGGAGCAGAATGGCCGAGGGATCCACTTATTTTTTGGGGGAGGGGTCCTAAGACTCAATCCAAGTGACATGTTTGTTCAGCACTCAAAACTGTGGGCCTTCGGGACAAATTATGGCGAAAGCACAAATTGGAAGAAAACACAAACACTCATCCTTGACCAAGGGGTTCGGGAATGAAAAAATAAGAATGCGATAAATGGCGAACATGGTAGAAAGTGCCTTGACATTCTTAGCTTCGGCATTCCTTGGAAGTCGAGGTGAAGTCAGTGTTTAGCATTTGTATGGGAAAACGATCCCACCGTCAGTGAGTTAGTGTGCAGTAGAACATGTAGCATGCTCGGGGACAATCATGGCCATAAATTTGTTGTCAAAGCCGCATGTCTTTGTGGTAAATGTTGAGAGCTTTCTGGTAATGGAATCATTTCCTTCTCGAAGAACAATTTAAGGAATCTCAGTCTGCGAGAGACTGACTTCAATACAAAATCGACATATCTCATCAATCGCTCATCTACCGTACAAAAGTCTAAGACGAGCAAAACGGGAGAAGGCGAGTGAAATTGGGAGCAAAGTCATGTTTGAGATTACCGATTTCGATGTCTGGGCCACCATTGATTACTTTATGACCCTGGTGAATGAACGTAGGTAAGTGCGGAGGGAGGGAGTCTGGGTGCCTGAGCAGAGACGTACTACGTGTATACTTTATACATATAATCCAGGCACTTTGGAGCACACTAGTCATAAAAGCAAATAGAAGCAAATCCCATCCACGATCATAAACACAGACCTTCGCTTCTATGCATCTTTCATCAATCACCGACAGACTTGCAAAGAATCATTTGGTTACTCTGTTTCACATACAAACAGCACAACAATCCAAGGATCAACGATTTCGTACAAAGACTCGTCAAGTCCACTGTGATGGATTGCACATAAAGGGGAAAAAGGTCGTATTTCAGGGTAAATATGAAGTGTGAATGACGGACGCAATCAAGTGAGGGTGATAAACGTCGTCATACGATGATAACGGGGAGTGTTGTCCTCGCCGTTCGCTGAATTCCAGCCATTCTCCATTCTGATCGACATTTCGTAAAGATTGCCACCAAATTTGGGTGCCAGAAGCCCAGAAAGTCCAATTTAGTACATGCAAGAAGGGACTTCTCTTGATGAAGTTTGTGATGACGTGCCCATTTCGAGTGAGCAAATGTTATCTTTCCCTATTTCTCTCATTCCAGATGAGACGATCACTCGCTCACCCCCGGGGAATTGTTTCTGGCGTGAGTTCCAATTACCCAAGGACACTTCAGGTCATGGTTACCATCCATGGTCTTTGCATCGCGTTCTTGGCCATCTCAGTCTCCAGCATTCGAGGCAATTTCGTGCCCAATGTGAAATCCGAGGTGGAAGCTTGTCTCCATTTGCCAAATCCGCTCTCCGAATCGTGCATTTGCTCGGAATTGGAGCCAGGCCCAAATGGAGATGAGGGAGGTGTGGAATTGGCCTGCAAGAGGCTTAACAGCACAGACACTTTTAATTTGGATTCGAGCTCTCAACCGGAAGAAGTGGAGACCAACGATATCAACGATATCCATTCAAACAGAGCTCAGAATTTCCACGAGCTGCTCCGGCAGAACTTGAAAGAGATCCTCATTCGTGACAGTGATTTGAAGGTCTTGAAATTGTCAGATTTTAGTGTTTATCCGAACTTGAGGAAGCTGTCTGTTGTCCAATCAAGTGTGATGAAAGTTGATAATTCTGTGCTTTTGCCCAATCTCGTCACCCTAGACTTGTCCGGGAACAAATTGCGCTTCTTTGCTCTTGATTTCCAACGCTTACCGCGGCTTCAAGGCCTTAATTTAAGCCACAATGCAATCCAAGATATGGAGCCCAAATGGCATGAGACAAGGCTGATCACTCTCGATCTCTCCTCGAACCACTTCGATGAGGACATCAAACCGCAGATCTTCACCAGTCTTCCTGCCACATTGCAAAGTCTAGATATTTCCGGTAAGTGCTACAGACGACTATTTCACAGAGTACCTACTATGTACGGTAGATTGATGCAATGAGATCATCAAGTGTTATTTTGTGGTCTTACTCGGGTGCTTGCCTGAAAACACACTCAGCATTAACAGCTATCGGGTAGAGGCAAAAGAAGACAAATGCATATCAACCTTACTTAGTCCCCGAACCATCTCATTCCAGATGGTGGGGTCAAAGATATGATCAATGACTGGCATGATTCGATGAGCTATTGCTTTCTCTCCCGTCTCTCTCGGAACACACGAGCTTTTTTTGCCCACGAAAAGGGCCATTGTCAATAAACTAAACGTTTCGAGGTCGATGATAATGACATTACGTTTATTTTGTTCAGACACCTTGACATGGCACAGCTTCTACCCCACACATTATTGTTGGAGGCATCTGCTCCTGAAAGACTCGCTTTAGGTTTTCGTGGCCTCAACAACCCACTTGGCAGACTCTGGTCTCAAGATGTACGGCCGAGATTGCTTTCATTCATTAATATTGGCCCAAGGAAACTTTTCATATACCTCAATATCTTGGATCACATTATGCGTTGGCTACCTACAGGCTCGCTCCACTCAGAAAGCAAAGTTATGTGTCCTACCAGCGTAGTCAGAGGCAAACGGTGGGACTGGTTATTTTATGGCCTTACCCAGCTCGATAAAACAAGCATTGTCTGCAACCCATTGCACCAATAGTTTGTTGCCACAGGCAACATTGCACAGTACAAGGGTCCTAGCCATTTTGTGGACTAAGGGCTGTTCCAATTTCCAAGATGGAGCCTACCCTCATTGACAGATGATATTGGGAAGTCACTCATGCGATCCAACATATGCCAATGCTTTTCTTCTCCTTTACTTCAGATAATGAGTGGATATGTGCGCCCAAATTGTCATGGGTGCACAGTTGGTCGGAGCCTTTTCTGAAGGCCGCCATCTTGAAGAATGTGTCAGGCACGCGGTGCCGCTATATGGACTCCAAATACGATGGGCAATTGTTCTTAGTTATGGAGTACTACTCCAAGTATGTGATTCCGTCTTGCCCCACCAAGGATAATTGCTCATGTGCCCTTACCTCGGTCCAGGAGAAATTGGTCCATGCGAGGGAACGCTTTTACTCCGTGGAAGTCAGCTGTGTTGGAGGCGGATTATCTCATTTCCCCAAACTGCCGAAGCACACGCGAACCGTGGATTTGTCCCAAAACAAGGTTTGTTCATGAGTGCCTCGATTGGTTCATACGTACGCTCTTATGAGGCACGTGCTTACACACACACACACACGGTCGATAGGCCTTGGAGTTCTTTCAAATAAAATGCAAACGCTTGCTCGTGAGCCTTAATAAAGCAGTGTATATTCAGCCAACCTTTGTGGAGTGCTGTGTAAATTTAGTCTCAATTGGGATCAAAACCTGAGATACATAATGGACTCAGTCAAGGCAGGCTAAGTTCATCGTTGAACCAGATTCTTACGAGAGCAATGTCTTCACCCATTCCAACTTTGCCCCATGAGTTAGACCATTCTCTGGAGTTGACAATTTAGGGGCTTGAGTCATTTGAGCCATGTTCATGACAACCCAAAGTGGAGCGATGATCCCTTGCTTAATCCACGCACACCTACATGTACAACCAAGCTTACATGCGTTCCACGTCCCGTAAAGCGTTGATAGTGAAAAGCACGTTATCAAGCTAGACCCTCACTTGGGTGCCTTTGGAGTGTTTCTCCATGGGACATTGAGTTCATTAGAGTGGCTCTTCTCGAGCTCAACACGATCAACGAGGGAGACAGAGATCGTTTCCTCATTCAAAGTGGAACAAGGGCGGACTCAGCCAGAGCCCTAAGAAACCATTATTCACACTGAACTTGCATTCTCCAATGTGGCATCGCTGCACGACGCCTAACCCGTTTTCGTGATTGTTTCCCCGTATTCCACTCACTGAAGAACATCATTATTATTCAGAACGATCTTGAAAGGTTTGCTGATCCTATTACGATTTTGATCCCAGATGCGCCAAATCTGGAACAAAAAGAACCTTTAGCTTGGTGTTTCCATTACTTGTGTCTATTCCAGACAGACAACGACTCCTCCTTACCTGATTGCCAACTTATCCTCCACCTCTCTTCTTCTGCTTTATTTGCAGCTTAACAGCAGATCTTTTTCGTTCCTGAAAGTCGAGGAGCATAATTACAAGGATGTGGACAATCTCACATTAGACAAGAACCGGCTCCAGACTTTGCCTGAAAAACTTTTGGACATGAAACTTGGACTCAGTTTCAGTGCCAAGTATAACAATCTCACAAGTGTAAGCCAACTTTCCCGACAAAATTTCTCCTATGCATCCTGACTCACTTTGTTCGTTTTGTTCCAGATTCCTTATGACTTCTCTCAACGTTTAATGAAAACTACGGCTGTGATAAAAATGTCAAACAATCCATGGACATGCACTTGTACGAGTGAAGTCACTGATCTGGTAAGTGTAAAAGAGGTCCGCCTGTAAAATTGTTGTTTCTAAGGGTTTTGTTATCGACCCTTTATTTTGTGGCCAAGAAACAAGTAATCTTTCACGAAGCCTACAATTCCTCTTAAACTGTCTGACTCTACATGGCAAGTGTGGCACGACTGACTAAAACGGGCACGGAGATGTCTATTTGTGGTCCTTGAAATAACTTTTGTGTATTCTTTTATCATGAAATGCTTTACTATACACTAACTAATTAACTAGGTTCAGTGTCGTGAGCATTACCAGAGGCTCAGATTTACAAAATCCTATTATTGTCACTTCCATATTTTCAACTCATCCCCTCAGGAAAAAGTAAAATCCATGTTTTGACATGCAGCGAATTAAAACAACTCTGCCGCTTTCCAGAATCTGCTAGTCAAAATTCGAGATCGAGACGAGATGACCTGTGGCCCGGCTTCCGATATACAATTAAAATCCAAACAGGTGAGCATTATCAAACACGTTATGTTCTCGAAACTTGATCGTTTTCGTCCGGAAGGTTGTCAAAGTCAAGATGACTAATGGTATCTCTATGTAGGATAACATTCCAACAATGCATTGTCCATTCTTGTGATTGTTCCAGATTACTTTGTTAAGCCCCGAGATGCTTTGTCCTCCGGAGACCACTGGAGAATTCCAAGAGCTGCTTCTTCAGGTTTTGTGCGTGATTCTGGCTCTTCTCATCGTCTTGGTGTTGGCCAGACTGGCTTATGATTATTGGATTTACAGGACCAAAGGACAACTACCTTGGTTGGCCCTCAAAATGCATTAGAAGACTTGAAGCAAAGGAGTACCTCGAATCAACATAAAAGAAAGAAAAACTACCATTGTCAACGTTAGGCAACTACTCCACGTACCATGCTAGCTAATACTCGTATACATACAGTATATTTGTCCTCATGTACCCTGCAGCTGGATAGGGACATTGTTTGATGCATAAAACGCGTTTACCTCAACCAGTTTTTGGATCGACCTAAAACAAGAAGTTATAATAAAATGAGAGAGTTCCAATTTCTCACACTCAAGGAGAAGGAAAGCCGATCAACTTTTCTTTTGAACGTCTCTTGCAAGTCTGAGTCAGCTGGACCGGATGTCTTGGGGCCAAGAGTGTCTGAATGTCTTTGGAGGCGACTCCTACCAGTTCTTATTAAGCAAGCCCCAAAGTCAGCCAAGGATACTGTCATTAGCGCTTGGTGGCCCACTCTCACACACCAAGCAACCAAGTAACCAGTCTGGAGCAGAAACTTCATACATCATCAAGATCTTTCTGATTGAGGAAAATGCCCTTGAGACTTGTTCCTAAAATAAAACTTTCCCCTTTCAAGCTCCATGAATGGGTTTCCTAATGCAGATTGAATACGATAGAGGGATTGAATGTTAGGTTTGATGGGAGAATTTGGGCGTAGGACTTTAATTTCGAGGTCCATTAGGCTTGCTCGGCTCGTACTATGGTAATTGAACGAAGATATTAGTACACACGCCTGACCCTGATTCCATACTAGGTGTATGATGCTTTCAACGAACGGCATTAGGCCTACCGTGTTAAAGAATGGAGGGCCGAGGTGCTGACAAAATATCGAGCTCCTCTCCGACTCGAAATTTTCGATTTTTTAGTAATTTGGGTAAGATAGGTGAAAAGCTCTCATCCCTGAAGATTTTTTTTGGTAGGCAAAAACTAGCCTCCTTTTAAACAATGCTTAGTGACATAATATTAATTACCAACATCAAAAGTCTAATGAAAAATAGTCTGAATCGTTTTTTGCTGATGTCGTAATGCAAATAGGTAGTCTATCTAAGTTTTAAGCAACATTTTGCCCTTGTTTTTTAACCTTACCCTCATCTGCACATGTTTTCGTGTCCCAATGAGGATAAAGCACGGCTCCCTGAAACAACGAACAATGAACTAGTTTTTCTAAAATGGACGGACATTCATAACCTAGAGGACAAGTACTTGTGCTATTTCGTATTCTTAAGTCTTAAAGTGGAATGGATACCATCTTGGGCGCTTCACAATCACTTCGTGAATGACGATGGGTCAATCGAAACTTCCAAAGCTCCCAATCATTGATATTTGTTGCGTCCATCAACGATATTAATTTCTACAAGTCAAAACCAGCCTGGAATGTCGAGGGAGAACCTTGCACAAAAACCAGCCGTCCTTAGACTTGATCTAGTACTAACCAAGATTAGCGCAAAATGTTGCTTGTAATGCATTATGAATTATGATACCTGCCGATATTATACATCTCATGTTTTTCAAACTGTGATAGTTTTCCTGATTTGGGATTGTTTTCAGAAAGTTACTAAACCAGTTAATCTTTGTTAAACAATCTCCATGCATGATTTGTCATTCTGAAGTCTGCCGCCGATGGTAAATTTTATGTAAATGCTGCAAACAATTGGCGAGGTATACTTTTTCAGTAGTTTTAGTAGTTTATTTTTGCAAGTTCATGGTTGAACCGAAACGCCATTTCCAATTTTAAAAAAGGGGAATACGTTTGTTCAGGGTGCCCGAACGAGCATTTACAGCAGGACAAAAAGCTGTTCAATTAAGTGCTTAGATTGATAAAATGGCAAACTTATCAAATTTGATAGTAGCATCTATCTAATATTTTGTCAGCACGTACGCCCCCTATTCCTACACACGATAGGCCTAACCCCGTTGGTTGAAAGCATCAAATATACCTAGTATGGAATCAGGGTTAGGCGTGCATAGTGACAGAACTGCAACACAAAGGACATTTTTAAAGCGCAGCTCACTCGATAGTCAAAAATTTAATTAGATTGAACGGCAAGTACAAGTACAAGTTGGCTACAATGGTTGTCATAATTTTTATAACTTTTTATCCTCCTAATGAACCTGATTCTTTGGTCAAACATAATATCATAAAACTAAGAGACTTTGAAGCATTCCAGGTCATGTGCACAAAGATCGACGGAAAAAGCACAAATGACAATCAGATATGAAATCTGCTCTTCTCTTGAAATCAAGAAAGGAATCTAACTTCTAAGTGATCCATTTGATTTAATTATAAAAGATATTGCAACTTTTGATCAGTAAGTATGGCAAACACATGCAAACATGGACAAAAATGATTACTTAAACACTTCCGCTTTTGATGAGATAGTTCGGATCACTTTTGGAAAGTAAGTGTGAATAAGATCAAACTTATATTTTCAATCACTTCAGCAACATTTAAAAGCAACATTTTACCAAATAAAAAACATAGCCCAGCATTATTCTTTTATTTTTGCTTAAGCACAATGAAGCAATAAGATTTGAGTTTGTTACATGGAATATTTCATTTTCCTAGGTAATTCCTTCAAGTTGAATATTTGGACCACTTTTGAGCCAACAGTCATGTAAACTTGCCTTCTAAATAAAAACTTGTTCCCAAAATATTCTGATTTTATCTAATTTGTATATTATTGAGGTGTCCATGAAATGTATCAAATACGTTTTAGTACTTATTATGCTCTTCAAGCAAATTAATTTAATAATTTGTGCAAGAGCAAAGCAGCTACTATCTATTTTATAAAAATATTTTTTTGCTTTTTTATTGACAAGTATAGTTAGAGGAAGTCTTGACTGAGTATTAAACACTAATAAGCTCATAAGTGTTTGGTAATATGTTAAGACTTTCACTAACTATTGTTTGTTTTGTTTGTTACGAAGTCAGATGGCAGTTTATCTCGCTCGGCCTGCCATCTGAATGATGGGTGTCCCAATGGAGGGATATTCCCGCTTGGTCTTCACAGTCAAAATTAATTATTACCTCACGCTCGGGAATGACCGCAGGTATTTAAAGTCTGTTCAAGCAGCAACTCATTGTGTAATTTAAATACCGCAAAGAAGCTTGGACTTGGCTAACCTGGGATCGAACAAATTAATTATTACCTCACGCTCGGGAATGACCGCAGGTATTTAAAGTCTGTTCAAGCAGCAACTCATTGTGTAATTTAAATACCGCAAAGAAGCTTGGACTTAGCTAACCTGGGATCGAACAAGGATTCGAAAGGATTGGAAAGCGGATGCTCTTCAAATACGGCACCACAACTAGCCTTTCCACTAACTATATTTGTCAATAAAAAAAGCTAAAGAAGAATTTTGTAAAAGATATGACCGTTTTGATCTTGCACCAATTATTTTATTAAAATGTTTGAAGAGCACAAATAACTTTTAAAGCTTATTTTTGATTGCTCTGAGGCTGTTCTTGGTTTTGAATCTTGTTTTGTGTATTGTTCACATATTTTCAATCGAATTCTGTAGGACCGAAGATCTGATTCCGTGGAGTTGTCAAAGAAGGAAAATCTTGTTTTGGCTTACGATGGAGCAAATTTCCAAAGTCTCCAATTTTCCATGACTTACGGCACGGGTTACTAACATGGAAGCTTTACACGCTTGATAATGTTTGATACTGTTTTTCCATCATGACTTTCGCGATATTGTTCAAACCTTCAACAATCATTGCCCCTTCCAGAGTCCCTCGTCTAGAGTAGGGACATATCTTAATTACAGATGGGAAATACTTTAGGACATGATCACTAGGGCCGGCCAAGACTTGCTCCCTGGAAATGAAGGAAAAAAGTGCAAAAATCTTGCGCATCCGAGATTTACCTGCAAGTTTATTGCATCTGCAAATTTTGCAAATTTGAGAGCAATATTTGACATTTTGCTGCTATTATGCAATTTCGGCCATATTAGCAAAAACATGTATCGATGTGCATAATCTTTAAGCATTGTGGCCAATTTAAAAAAAAAATGTGAATTTTTATTTCTCTCTTTTTTCAAATCTTTTTGACAAATAGAATCTGGAGATATGAAATAAGGGTTATTTCCGGCACAGGGATTTGACCCAACGCTACCTGGGAAGAGGTGTTTTGCCATGATAGCACTGCCCCTCAGACCACTCGGCTACACCAGCTCCATGACATAAAGTCAAAACATAGGAGCAAAGAGCTGCTTAGGTATTCCATCAATCTTTAATAGCTTTTTTATGATTGCAATTTTAAAGATATTTGATTTCAAATGTTGGAACCTAGTTTTGTCTGAGTAATGAACTCATCTTTTGAAAATCAGAAACATTTTGGCGTATTTTGTGATATATGGGGCAAATGGTCAAACAATGGATGGTTAATTTGGGAAGAATTGACTTACAATTGCTTTCAAGAAACTTGAGAAACTTTATTCCGTTAACAGAATTGTTCTTCTATGCATTTGCCACGCTCTGACACTATTGTTTTTTTTCTGGTGCTGAACTGAGATTAATCTTTTTCGCAATATAGTGAGGATGAGCAAATACCAATCTGTCTTGGAGGCAGCAAGGACAAGGCAAGAACCTGCTCCTTAGGGATAGCAAGTTCAAATCTCGGCGCTGGAAAATATTACGATATAATTTTCCTTTTTATCTACATGTTGCTTCATATGGAAGACAGAAATAGCCCTCACAACACCCCAGAACGTGATGGTGCCTTTGGTTTGGAAAATTTATTTTAACATATTTTGGGAGTTTATTTGCATTTTTTTGAGCAAATTCGGTTGAATTTTTAGGCAAGTTTGTTGTCAAACAAGACCATATTTTCTGCCAGCTTTGGCAGGCCTTAATGATCACTCCAGAAAAGGGCAAAATTGCTATTGCAAACAATCAATAAGCGTTAAAAATTGGCTTCATGCTTGAAAAATACTTCAAATGTTAATCAAATGACATCATACATTACTATTTAAGGGACCTATTTGGAGAAAGTTTCAAAAAACAAAACAAAAAAGTCAACAAAATAAGTTTCCTTCGGGTTAGTCTTTCAAAAGAGTAAAATTACTAATGTTATATTATGTAATCTAATCAACGATACCTTTATCAATAAAGCAATTTAATATAAGGGACCGGCCAAAACTTGCAGATTAATATGGTCTTTATTGACGGCAAATGTGCATAAAAATCCACCAAATTTGCACAAAAAGATGCAAATAACATTTCGTAAACATAGGCACCAAAACTTTCCTTTCACTGACGAATTACTAATGCCCTAAGGGCTTGCCTTTGTTTACATACAACAGAATTGGTCTCGACTATGTGAAAGTGACGGAATTTGAGCACGTGTAGGAGGATGCCTTACAGCCCTCACTGAGTTGCACGTGACATAATGGCGTAACTTCGTTGTACAGCGCTTAAAGCTGAACGCGCTGGTCAATGGTCTTTTAGTGATGAGACGAGTTACAACTCGAGCCCAGATTCGTCTAACTAATTTTGATGCTTTTTTTCCCATGTTGTGCTTTTTGCTTGAACCTCCAGGAATAATCAAGTTTTGATAAATAATTGTGACCAAAAATAATTCCATTTCAGAATGTGTTTGAAGCACAAAACTGGATCTCCAAGACTGGAAAGACTGACTTCGCGATGAGTCTTAATGTATTTGTCTTAATGTAGCCATTTTGGACGTTTGCAACTTCTCGTGAGTTTGGTTGTCTTTTATTGAAGCAAACCTATATTTGTGTATGTGTTTAAATACGCACTTTTATTATTTCACGAGTTGACATGACCAAGAGTCGCAATAAAAGATTTAATATGATTCAATATCCATTAGTTATCAAACAATTGGCGCGTACATGGAAAAAACTTGATTATTTGGAGCTCTACTTTGAATGCTTGATATAGACAGGTGATTACGAGGGAAGTTTTAGACAGCGACCACTACCTAACGTATAGTAAGAAGGAATACCATGTTACATATACCAACTAAAGATTGCACCTGCAATGTTTGCGGCGAATTCCTTCACCATTTCCATAATGTGTATTATTTCTGTGACCATGAGGATTAAAAGCCATGGTAATAAACAATTTTCAAATATTCATTCGATCGTAAGAACGACTTTGGATTGTGTTGGCTCGTCAAGAAATCAAAAAGTTTTCAAGCCCGAACTCGAGAATTGCAATTTTCAAAACCTGAGTTAAATCCCGAAAGCATCACTAGTGACGCTTTTCTTAGCTTTTGACCCTTGTGCGCTTGTTGCCATCAGCCGCCTATCCATATCCGTATTGAGTCTCAATAATCGAGCTGTCAAGCTTGCCGTAGTTCATCTCCACACCTTGTGAAACACACCTTGAATACGGTCAAGTTCGCGCCCAACACTGCTCAACTTTATTCACCATCTCCAAGATGTTCACCACAGACGTGCATTGCAAAGCGAGCTGGCGACATGACGCTAGCCCACGTGGCCAGCATCAAATCGAGATCCGACGCTTCCCTTTGCCTCGCGAGGCTTGTTCCCTTTTAAGTCGTCTCCGAGAGGAGTTGATGGTGGTTTTTCCCCAGCTTCGAAACCACGCGTTTCAGATCTGTTGGACCGATTCCGATGGGGACAATATTGTTATTGGCGCGGATAGAGAGTTGGCCATTGCATTTAGTGAGAGAGATGGCCACGTGTTCAAGATCATTGTGGAGACCAAGATGAACACGGAGAGCCCGACTCATGCGACTCAAGTGCAGGTATAGATTAATCAGCGAACTTAAAACTAAACTGCTTTGAACTAACTGTAAATTTTTGAATCATGTCTTAGAATCAAAATGAAAGAAAGGCTCTCAAAAGAAGAGCGTTCGACTCGGAACAACGGATGGACAATCCGGAACAAAGGATGGACTATCTGGGTCAAAGAATGGACAATCTGGAGCACAGAATGGACAATCTGGAGCAAAGAATGGACAATCTGGAGCAAGAAATAAAAAATCTCAGGAGGTTAGTCGAGGATCTCAAAGCTACGGTCGAAGGTATTCAAGCAGCCTTGGCGGGTTTAAATCCTAGCCCTTCGCCTGTTGTTGGAGGATGAGATGGGCAGGAAGAAAACCCACCCGAACCTTCAGCTGAAAAACCACCCCAACCTCGAGTTGACACTCCAATCTTAAGAGCCTTCTTACGGCAACCGTGTATCGACAAAAAGTAGATTTCTAATATCTACCTGAAGATTGGTTGAATTATTTGAGACATCAAATACTTAATCGCATCTGACATTCTAATTGCCACTCAAGATCGTTCTTAAGGTCGGTGGCAATAACGAAACCACTCAGTGCCATCATCAACCCAACCGATTTATTCACAACTAAATTGTAAATGAAGTACATTAAAAGATTTTGATTGGAGGTCTTGTCGAAGGGATGTACCACGGATTTCTAGAAATATGGACTGCGAACAAGCTTCTCACCTAATCGGCCTGCTCTTGGTTATAGGCACTCTGAGCCACTTTTCGAATTCAAGGGATAAAATAAGGAACTTATATCAATTAAAGGTAGGTCATTTATAAATCACTTACTTGTAAAGTGGATCGTTTCAGAGTTATGTTGTCAACAGCTCATGTAATTGACCAAGAGTTGGCAGAAAATTCGAATTTTATGTTTTGTTTACTGCATAACTTGACTTATCTCCAGAGTTCCCGGAGCATAGCTTTGGGGCCAACTTCTTCTATTCAACAAGGTCTTGTGGTCGCATGAAGTGCTTATTTGGAGAAAGTTTAGGAGATACAAAATTTTGGCTTCCGATTGCAGTCCATATCTCCAGAAATCCGCGAATGTGCCTACCTCGCTCAAGATATCCTAGAGTTTCTTAGCCAGTAAATGCTATCCTGAATCCAACATCAAACATCGATCATATTTTTTAGTGTGAACCGTTTCATGCTTCTTAGCTACCAAATACCAATTAAAATGTTGTTAACTATCAATCAAGCGAAATGACGTTAAATGTGTAGCTTCTCGCATTTGTTGTGAGTTTCATCATCAAAATGACGCCAGCAAACTCGTCTAGGTTTGCATTGAGCATATCAATGTGGGCCATGGATATTAAAGTAATAAAATTAAGTTCATTTTCTAAAATCATTAAAAGCTCGAACTTGACAAGTTGCTTTAGCAACAAAAGCTCACGCACATCACTCAACGGTCTTGAAATCAGAATTGATTACTTGTCTGGAGGAGACCCCTTGAACTGACAAAGGGCCATCAAAGGGCAGTGCTTGAGCGATCTCTGAGCAAGAACATTTCCTCTCTCGTGTGTTGTGGCTAAGAAAATGAGGTCCAATCTGTCTTTTGCTTTGTTGGAGCCATTACTGATGGATGGAGTAGCAAGAACAAATGTTTGGCTAGGTTTGCTGTAAGTGATGTAAGTCCTCAATATTGGAACAATGAAACAAGGGGCCGAGCATACAGTTTTTCATTGTCGCCCAAGACGATGAGATGAAGAAAGACAATGAAAAGCAAGTTTGCATAAAATGATTTCATTTCAACTCGTTGGTGTAAGAGACTAGCTGGAACAATACTTTTCACACCACACGGAAGCATATTACGAGAAGTGTGTAAGAGGAAGAAATTGCCAAACTGATCGCTTTTTAAGGCTTGAGGAGAGGTGAGGTCACTTGACCATTCCTCTCAATGACAACGGCATGATTGAGCAGACGTTTTGGTGGTTTGGCTTTTTTCACTTTGACCTTGGACGTTAGTTTGGCATCACTGATATCTTTCGAGATCGACGAGAGGTGATTCTTGTCCTTTTTCTTGCTCAATTCGGGCAGAAAGCCTTTGGACCGGAGGATGTCCTTCAAGAACTCGTTCTCATGAATCACGGCTCTTTTCTCTTGCAGCTGGGATTCGTACCGAATCATCGATCTCCGAAGGTTCTCATCCATATGGGTTCGCTGCATGTCCAAGTGTTCCAACCGTTGACAAAGCTTCTCGTGAAGCCTTCCCCGTTCCAGTAATTGGGACTCGAGCCCTGCGCGTGCTTGATTAAGCGCCTCATTTTTGGCCTTCAAATCGGCTTGAGAAGCCCGTAACTTAGCCAACTGGGCTTCGTAATCTTTCACAGATTCTTCGCACTTGTCGGTGATCAGATTGCACTGATGTTTCAGTTGACCAATGACTTCTCGTTGTCTCGAGATCATGTCTTCGAGCTTGCGCTCATTCATCTTGTAAGCCAATTCTCTTTCCTTCAATGTCTTGGTGAGCTCGATGTTGAGATCGTTTTTAGCAGAAGCCAAATCGCTCTGGCGGGAATGGTCAGAGCCCTCTATTTGTAAACGAATTAGATTCAATTCCCTCTCAAGACTGGCTTTGGCTTCGGTGAGCTCTAAGGATTCTTGTCGACATACTAAAAGTATCTCCTCGGTTTTGGTCAGTCTACCCCGCAAAGAGACCAATTCAGCCTCATTTCGACTCTGTTCTGTGGTCAAGGCATGTTTTGTGTGATCAAGGTCCATTTTCAAGTTGGCACGGTCTTGTTCCAACTGCTGGCGCGACGACCCCAAAGCCACCAATTCTAATTGGGTGTGTCCAAGGCGTTTTTCCAGATCTTGCCGCACACTTTCGGCTAACGATTCCTTCTCTTCCATTTGGCGCTTGAGATCCATCTCATGTCTCTGAAATGTCTCGACTTCGGCCGAGAGTCTACCAACCTCCTCCACTTGACCTCGGAGTTCTTCGCGAACCATTCGAACTTGATCCTGGGCTCGTTTTTCCACGATTTCACGCTCTTCGTCGATTTTTACCACCTGTTCCTCGATCAATGCTCGTATCCTCGTTTGTTGCCGTTCCACTTGAAGTTTGAGTTGCTCGATTTCATATTCTAATTCAGTCTTCTCCATTTTGAGTTGCTCGGCCGCTTGAATGCTTCGTTGGACTTGTTCCACGGCCTCATTCTCGTGTTGGCGAACATCTTCAGCCTCGGCTCTCATTTGCTTGAGAGCTTCGGTGAGGACGTCGATATCTTTGTTCAATTTCTGTACTAGGACATCACTAGAACCGTGTCCTAGCGAAGCCTGTTTCAGTTGAGCATTTTCCTGACGTAAATGTTCCACCAGGGCACTCGCATTGGGCTGAATGTTGTGTTGCCATCCTTGGATTGTGCTGAACACTTCGGAAATTGCATTCTTAACTACATCAGACTGTTTCTCAGCCTCTTTTTCGGAGAGAACACTTCTCACATGCTGAAGCACTTCGGTCAATTGGTCTCGACAAAATCGAGTTTCCGTCTCTAATTGAGCAATATAGGCTTCTTGTCTTTTGATCAAAGAAATTTCTTGGTTGTTCACATCCAAGTGTTCCAAATTGTGCCACGAACTGTGTCGTTCTCGCTCAGAGCTATTGTTTTTCTGGAAAAGAGCTCGTTTCACTTTGCTGTTGCTGTGTTTGACGAACTTTCGTCGCTTCGAAAATTGGGGATCTGTCAATCCGGGTCGAGGCTCCATGCTTCCAATGTGATTCAAATGATCTAAAGACCCGCCAAATGGTGGACCATCGACATCAGCCATATCTTCAGACTGATTGGCCACTTCCGTGGCGCTCAAAAGAGCCCTTAGCTTGGTCACGGCATTCTTGTAAATTTGATCCGGATCCACATACCCACGCCCTCCTTGAGACTCAAGTCCAGAATCTAAAGGCATGTTGTCAGACTGGCCTAGAAATGAGATCAAAGCTATCAAAATCGGACTCAATAGCGGTATAGCGGTATAATACAAAGAAACAAATGTAAGCAAGAGCAGGCGTTGTTTGTATTTTACTTCCACGAAATATTGTTCAACCCTTGGAATTTCCTTTGGAGGCCACCGGAATCCGCCCACGGGGAGTTCAAGTGGCTTTGATCGGCATCTCGTTCCAAGCGTCGCACCTCTTCCATACGTTTGAATGCGTCCATTTGGAGCTTCTTCTGGGTCTCAGGACTAAAACCCTCTTTGGGCGGGCGGCCTTGCGATCGGGTCGAGACTTTGAAGACCACCTTGGTCTTTTCGTTCCGACCCAATCGCTGGGACAGAGGATCATCCAGCACCAATTCCTTACTTGCAAACCATAAAGTGGTCTCCTCCGGGTCCAACACGGACTTGGCGGCTTGAGTTCCACACAAATCCTCTTTATTATCCAACTCCATTTGTACAGGATCGTAGTCCGGTAAACCTTGGGTATAAACAACTTTCACCGCTCCCGACAACATGGCCAAGGCCTCCTCCACCACGTCCCAGTTCATGGGCTTATCCTTCCTCAAATTGGCCTTGACCCTGTCCACCGTGGCATTTAAAACCTTTTGCATTTCCGGCTTGGGAGCCCGACCTGTTCGCTGTTGGAGTGGATCCGGACAATCCTGATATCCGCCCCCTTCTGGTGGGAATCGATCCAAATTGGCATCCCGTCCCAAATTGAGTTCCTGGATCTGTTCTTCCAGCAAGCCTTGTCTTTGCGGATGAACCTGGACCCCGTGTTGAGCCAATGATTGGACTTGATTGCAAATGCGTAGGACTTTCAATCGCCCATTCTGGAGTTTCACAATGAGGTCTTTGAGCGTGGATCCCTTTTGGTCCAAAGTGGTTTCCAGGTGGAACAGAAGTTGGGAATCCGATTTGACAGCAATTCTAACCATACTCACATCCTTTGAGGTAGGCTACCGATGATGAATGAAGGGCAGATTTCGTCTAATCAATCGAGTAGAGGCGGTGGTTCAATGTTCCACTCTGGGAACCAAGGTCGGTCTCTCTCTTTTTGGGATTTGGATCTCCCTGGAATTTGTCAATATAGACTATAGGGTGACTAATGAACTGATGGCCCAAAATGGTCAGTTGTGGAAAGTGCATCGATTCTCATTTTGGTTGGAAGTTGTGGCAGAAATTTACCCAGCTGAATTCCTCTCAAAAGAAGGATCTTGGACCCCTATAATCTACTAATGACACCAATGGCATGACGGAATGACAAACCGAAATGGAATCCTAGCGAACGATCTCTGCTAATAAGAATAAGCATTAACATCTCCGTCCACTTTCAAGACCTTTCGGTGAGTCTGAGCTCCGATTTTCTCCGATTACTTCTCTTCCAGCCACATTTTGATCAATGTATTTATGTTGAAACTGTTCGTCGCAAACACTTTATAATCCAACTTGTTCCAACTGAAGATACCTGATTGAAGACTGATGGATGGTAGGATTGATGCCGGATTTGTACTTGTCAATTGATCTGGGTGGCATTGCTTCAAATTGAGTCACCCTCAATCTAAGCTCTGGGACAGAAGGAGAGGGTACAAATGAAGTTGCCAAACACCATACTTTTATGCCAGTTTTCAAACTTTTGCCTTTCATAATACGTGAATGATGGATGGCCATGTGGACGCTAAATTTCTTGCCACAACTAAAAGCATGACCCGCGACCGAGAATGCGCCAGTGCTGTGCCTGCCCCAATCAAAACCTTCATGACACTGTACAGAGATATTATTGGGCGGGCCAAAAACGGGACAGTAAAGTCGAGACAGACTATGAATGGATCCATACCTTCTCTTCGACAAATCTCCTAAACCAGATCCTTCTGGTCTCAAGGTAAAGTACCGAGAGTCCGGACGGAGGATTGGCTATACACATTTCCAGGTTGGGTCAATGCCATTCAAAAGGCCTCCTCATTTTGTGTTAAGTCTGGCTCTCAGGTGGCCCATCCAAGTGAGACTAAATTCGACCGATAGCCCGCTGCCATGGTTGACTAGCCAAAAATCTTCAAATCTTGGCACCCTTGACCTCTCAGCCCGCCCTCGTACCGGAGTGAACGAGTGGGTTATGTCCGTTATGTCCTCCTTGGCCTGGTGGGAGGGTCCCGATTTGGCATCCCTTTTCAAAACACAGCTGACGCTGGTCTCACTTTGGAACCTCGGAAGGAAGCAGTCCAAGGAGCAGACCAAAGCCAGGCAGGAAGCTCGCTGAAAGAGCCACGAGCCACCGACGGACGGACGGACGGAGACCCACGCCCTCCCTCTTTCCCTCCCCCTCCCCCTTCCCCTCGCTCGCTCGCCCCCGCCCACTCCCACTCCCACCTGCCCGTCTGCCTTTCCCTCTCCTTGGTCTGATTGGGTAGTGGTAGTGGAAGTGGTGGTGGTGGGTGGGGTGGTCCAGCATGAGTGCGAGTCTGTCGTCGTCGACGACGGGAGTGGATGGACCGGCGTTTGTCTCGCCCGCAGTGGAGCCGCCGTTGGCTCATGGCGTGGTGGGCGTGCACATCGGGGCGGGTCAGCATTCCGAGCTCAAGACACCGTTGTATTTGAGTCTGTGCAGTCGGGCGTGTGCTCAGGCCACTCAAATGTTGCGGGCCGGTCATACGGCCCTGGAGGCCGTGACGGAGGCCACCAAGATCCTGGAAGATGACGGCAGTACCAACGCCGGATTTGGATCCAATCTGGTGAGCTTGAGGAGGGCACAATATCACGGTTCGGTTGAATCGATCGTGGTCATGACGTTACTCCGCCACCCATTAGCGGCCGGTCCTATTTTGCTTCAAACTTGAACTTAACCTTTTAAACCCAATCCAACTTGAAACCGTAGTAAAAGTTAATAAGCGCTCTATGTCAACCTGATACCAATTGGCGCCTCAAACTTGATGGCCAATCACCTAGTCCGTCGAGGGACCATTTTCCAATCACAGGCTACCAATTTTCATGGCACTGCCCATCATGTGGGTGGGATCATGTGGGGGAAAGATATCGTCTAGTTATCCGAAAGCCATTCAATTGGAATTGAGGGGGTGGGTCCCCGGCTGGGTGAGACACTGGATGTTCCAGGCCTATTTTCGTGCCATTTTGTCCCCTTATGTTTGACGACCCCAGTGAAGCAGCCATCTGGCGCCAGATTGATCAGTAATCAATTGAACGTTGACATCGCTTGAAAGATTTCAGTCCTCCGTGAAAACACATTAGGGCGAGGTCAGGACCACCAGTTACTTGATTGCGACACTCTTTCCCTGTATTTGTGCGCTAATTTTAGGCCAAAAGAGGGACACTTTGCAACACGTTACAAATGAACGTTACACAATCGGACATTATTTTTGATAACATCTTGAAAGGTGCTCGTTCGGTCTGACTTGGAACAACGGTAACACAATAGAGGAGGCCCCCATCCCTTTGTACGCTCATGGCATGCCAAACGAAGTTCACCCAATCATCTGGCGTTGGTTGGTCTTTTTAACTGGATAGCCTTACAATACAAATCTCACATAGAAGGGTGAGCGCTTCTGATTACATTTATCCGTCGACTTAAGGGAGTGAATCAAAATCCTTCGGCCATGCAACTGCTGAGATATTTTGAGCCTGGGATGTAAACAATCAAGAAACAATAATTCCAAAATGTCTGTGTCCGAGGAGCCATTACGTAATTTCGACCCCGGAAGGCCAAGAAGAATTAAGGCATCTTGTAAACCAGCCCTGATGAAGCCAGGCCTCCTCAAACAACCCTTTTTTACCGCGGTTGATGCCTGGAAGTCATGTAGACGGATATATTGGCTGAAAGAAGACTAGGGTCATCACATTTCCCGGCATCTGTAAGGTGCTCACTGAGCGGGACTGGAAAGTTGTTTGTATGACAAGCTCATCTTGGTTCGGCAATCGAGGATGTCTCCTCCACGAGCATCTTGATCAGTTATAAAGCATTATATTCGAGCCTCGTGGTTCGATCCCATTACTTCCCTCTAGAAAGCTTCAATATTGAGCTCAGAAACAGACTTCAAAACACTTTGCACACTACACTACGCTCGTTGCACGAAATATGTTTTACGTTCTACACTTCAGAGGGCGCTTTGTCATTCAGCCTCTGCCTAATAAATGGCCGATTGGGACCATTTCTTTAAATTGAATTATAATGCGTTTGTGTTGTTTTTGGCTAATTCTATCTTTAACTTATTTATAGTTAATGCCCCGGGTCACATAATGTCTGGAAAAGAAATTGCGTTCAAGGCAAGGCAAGAGCAGTTTATTTAGCAATCTACCGTGCGTCTTCCCGTTTACCTTGGGCTGTGTGACGTTGCAAATAAGGGCCCTTATTGGAAGTCACAGCGTGCCTCCGGCACACATACTACATATGTGTTCATTGCGCACAATGAGCCAATGTAAAAGAATGGCACTAGTGCTTGAGATGGCTTTACGATCCTTGAATTGATGATATATTCTATTATAGACGGAAGCTGGTAGCGTGGAAATGGATGCAGGGATCATGGATGGTCAAAACTTACTCTTTGGAGCAGTAGGTGCCATGCCAGGCATCAAGAATCCCATTGCTGTGGCCAAGCTCTTGGTGGAAGAACAGCGACACGGTCTGTTACCCATGGGTCGGGTCCCACCCGCATTTTTGGTCGGCCATGGCGCCAAAGATTGGGCCATTAAGCGTGGTCTCCCCGGTTTGGAGGAGGACAAGTTGATTAGTGAAAAATCCGGCAAGCTGTACAAGTACTACAAACGAAAACTCGAGTTGTACAATGAGCGACAAGTCACGAAAAAGGTTAAGCTCCTGCCCGTCGAGGTCATCAATGTCGAAGACGAAGATGACAAAGAAGATCGTGCCCCGGAACTGGACAAACCGCCAGAAGATGATAAGGTCACCGATACCGTGGGAGTGGTGGCCATAGATCAATTCGGTAACGTGGCCAGCTCGGTGAGCAGTGGTGGCATCGCCCTCAAGCAACCGGGTCGCGTGGGTCAAGCCTCCTGTTTCGGGTGCGGGTGTTGGGCCCAGAACAAAATGGGACCCCGCGATCAGACCATCGGGGTGAGCACCACCGGATGCGGTGAGTATCTCGTCCGCACTTTCCTCGCCCGCGAAGTGGCCCTCAACGTGGGCCGAGCCGAGGCCCCGATCAAAGGCCTGAAAAATTGCATGGACAGTTTCGCCAACTCGGAGTTTCTGGAGAACGTGCCGGAAAAACTGGCTGGCGCCGTTTGTATTCAATTTGATCCGGAACTGCAGCAAGGGGAGTTCATGTGGACTCATACCACCGCGAGTATGGGCGTGGCCTTTCAAACCACGGCTGATGAACAAGCCACGACGAGGATGTCGCGACTTCCCATTGGCCCCAACAAGTGCCCAAGCGACCAAATAAAAAACACGGTGATCGCCATCGAAAGCATTCCATTTTGTGTCAAATCCAAAGAGCCCAAATCGTTTCTCTCCAATAATAAGCTTCCATTGGAGATGCCGAAAGAGAACGGGTTTCTCGATCATTCGACTCTCCCACCAACTTCGGCCGTGGCCACCTGATGGGCCTGTGAGCATTTAGGAATCCTAATACCACCCACTCTATGAATTAATACTCGTGGGCATTGTTGCTCCCGCCGCTATTGCTAGTTTCGGCCGGGGCACAAATCCCGTCAATCACTTTTGTTCAAAATGCATTTATACACATTTCTCAACTTTAAAACGGTTCAATCAACTCTCCAAACTCACCAAGTATTCGAATGAAATATTTTGCGATCATGAATCACCACAATCGAATCTTTAATCATATTTCCTCGTCCTAGTCGAACAAGAAGACCATACCAACCAAGAAGATGTACTAAGAATGATTAACCGTCAAGCTTTGCCTTGCATGAAAGGTCACCTAGTACAAATGTATCTCATATGTCCTTCCATTTCCTTTTCGTTGCCTGCCATCAATTGCCTGTTATGTCAAATCACCAGAATTAATAAAATTTGTTAATCAACTAAGCCATATATTGTCGGTGTCGTCACCCTCAATAAGAAACCATCGGTAAGCAGGTCTGATTTCGGCCAAGAATGTACAACGGAAAGCGGTTTACACGAGATTTTGTACCAGAAGTTCTTCTGAAAGCAGCAACTCGTTGGAAATTTCCAAGGCTCTAATGTTAAAAAATCAAGAATCAAAAAAAGCGAGCAAATCTGATCTGTATATGGGGATGATTGTCTGAAGAGTGAGTGTTTGTCTTGACTGTTAGGGCACGCCCAAAAGATGCTTGGTTTCTTTGATGATTTTCGTCTCCCGTTCCTCCCTCCCAACGGTTGGATTGACAATCCATGCATCCCGACAATCCGAGAGATATCGACCGTTCAGATCCTCGTCGGAGAGCGCGGCAAAAATGGACGTTTGAGCGCCTTGTTGAGCACTTTTACCCACGATAAGAAACTTGATGTACGTAATCCATTGGCCCAAGACGGAGAACTCTTTGGTGAAATTCGTCCTGACCAAGCCTTTAACGGAGAAAAGTAAGATGAATCCAATCCGTCCAGAAAATCATTCTGTTTCGCTTACCCGGATGTAAGGCCACACTCTGACAATTCGATTCCTTCAATTTCCGGGCCAGAAATTGGTTATAGTACAATTGGAGCAATTTGCTATTCGAGTATTGTGCTCTGGCATCAAATGGGGTCTTTCTCGAATTCAGATCCAAGTTAAACAAATTAATCTTGGCGTAGTAGTTTTCCAGACTAGAAATATGAATGATCCGGGATGGGTCGCCAGGTTTACCCGAGGCTTTTACCCGCTCAAAGAGCAATTCCGTTAAGGTCAAGGGTCTGCAACAAAAATTGGGTCTCAGTGGAACTCGTCAGGCAACATGACAGCTCTACTCTACTGTATGTTCCTCACCCGTAAAAGTTTGTGGCCATGATTCTCTCGTAACCATCATCCGTGAACTTATGCGGATTCCCATGATCCGGATTAGGAAGGTACTTGTGTAGGAGATCTCCACCAATCCCGGCATTATTGATCAAGCAATGGATCGCTTCAAACTCCTCCAAGATGGTTCTGGCAAACTTTCTGACACTGACTTGGGACGCTAGATCGAGGTTTCGAGCATGGATCCTCGGATTGCCAGATATCTCTTTAAGGTCGGCGACAGCCGCTTCCGTCTGGTTAGAATGAATAGAGTGGATGATCATCATATGGACCACATTTATATTAGATGTGTTCTTACTCACCTCTTTGGCATTATGTGAGGCCACCACAACCTCGGCTCCTCGTTGAGCCAAACCTAGTGCTGTTTGGAAGCCGATACCTTTGGTTCCACCAGTGATGATCACAATTTTTCCGTCCAATTTCTTGGTTAAGTAGCAAATCCCCATGGTCAGTTCCTTGTAAAGCCAAAGCATCCATGGGATCAACAAGAGTTTGAGTATCACTCGGCCAAGATAGAGCAACACTTCCAGCATCATGTTTGCACTTATTTGCTGGAATTCGTCACGTTCGAAGTCTCTAGCTGAGGTTCATACTAAACTTCTCCAGCCTCCCTGTGAACACTTTAAATTTCTCAGCTCCGAACGAACCCCTGTGTCGGTTTAGGTTTTTCTTCAAGAAACACGTTCGTTTATCTCCATAAATAACAGCTGAATTGGATTAGGAGGTTCAAGTACAGTAACAAAACCGAAGTATTCGGTCTACGTAATTAAGACAATCTCAAGTTACACTCCCACGAACAGAAGATCCACCTTTTATTTCGTACATGCACAAAGACAGATTTCTAACTCTTTCCATTGACGTAAAGTCCAGATGCGAGATACTCTAGGAGGCAGCATTCAAATTAAGTAATCGTTTCACTTGGTTGATCATCTTGGTCTCGTGATGCTCTTCGCCAACGGAGGGATGGACAAACCAGGCCGGCCGGCAATCCATCAAGTATTTCCCATTCAATTGATCATCCGAGACCACACAAAAAATAGAAGTTTGTGCTCCTTGCCGTGAATTCTTGCCCAAAAGCCACAACATCGGATCAATCAGTAGGAGCCTTCCGAGCGAAGAGACGTCCCGAAATATGTTTGTCCTCACGGCTCCTGTAGTGGGGAAACAACGCAAAGTTCAATCGAGGAGTGCCTCTGTGGTTGGCTTTGTGCCATTTTCTAACCTGGATGAAGGGCTACGCTCTCAGTGTTGGAGTCTTTTAATTGTCGGGCCAAATGGCAATTGTAATGGAGTTGCATCACTTTGGAATTGCAATACTGAAGGCTAACGTCAAAACGAGGTTGGCGGGCTGCCATGAGATCCATGTCGTTGGGATTGATTTTTGAGTACATATTGCCCATACTCGACACATGAATGATTCTGGAGACCTCATCGGGCGAGCCGGATTCCTTGATTCGCTCCAATAGCAGCTCGGTGAGCGTGGTGGGGCTGGAAATAGGTTTGACCACATGAGTGATGATTTTCTTTTTAGGCACAATAATTTGAATTCTTTTCCTTCTGTTTGAGTTAATTTTACGTTTTGTCTGAAATTTACATTCTTATATTGAAATTACTACTTAGTTACACCTCCACCAATCTAAGACCCTCTTTACCTTTGGTAAACTCATTGCATTTACTTTCAGTGAAGTTTTGTTATGGTGTCGTACCATAGATCCGGTCAGTTATCATTAAGGGCACGTCCGTGCTCTTCTCAACAATGGGAGAAAGTTTCGATTGTTACGGATGTATACTTTGGGTACTGCCTATTTCTTGAATACTTGAAGTTCTTTTAAAAAAGAGAGATGGTCCGAGTGTAGTTGGTTAACGCGCGACCGAGTTAAGCTCGGGTTCATGGGTTCGATCCCAGGTCTCCCCCCTCCCCCTTTCTTGTGGATCTTCGCCTGGAATGGCGCTCCTTGAACCCAGAATGGGACAAGACAATGCTTACACAAATACTGTAAGTAACGGATCCAATGAGACATTCTCGTACTAAATAAAGACTTAAAAAAATATTGTTCGCACTCGTTCATGATAGAAGACTGTTCTTATCAACGATAGATTTAGATGATCCATTCAATCATGCTACCTTTTCCTTTGCATCCGGTGTCGTTCAAATGTGCTTCGTCAATTTTATGCTAAAATTAACAGCTAGTAATCAGCCACTAACATTAAGTAATGTAACCACAATGAACAAACAGTCATAGAATTAACTTTTACTATTTTTGGGTAATAACATCCACCACTGAATAAACTGTCCTTAAAGGAATAATGTTCTTTGTTCTTTGATTATTGCCTTCGCTCTTCTTTAGCAAAGAGAAAAGATACTAACAATCGTCTGTGTCGAGGTACATAATGTTCCACCTTATAGGAAACCCATTTTGTTACTCACCCAAGGAAATTAGTTGCCATTCTCAATTCGAAGCCTTCTTTGGTCATCTCCCGTTCATGTTTCACAGCAGGATTGGGAAAGATTCGTTCCGTCATATCCCCGGCTACACCTGCATTATTGATGAGGTAATGGATCTTGGGAAACTGTTCCAACATCTCTCGAGCAAACCGCTTCACATCTTTTTGCAGGGATAAATCCAATGCTCTGGCGTGAATTTTCTCGTTTGACGTCTCACTCTTGATCATTGCAACTACTTGATTGGTCTACAACGAGAATCGGTTATGGCTTCATTCCAACCATCTTCCATTATTCAGACAGCCGGACACATTGAAACATATTGTTGTTAATAAGTTCGTTCGACTTACCTTGGATATATTTCGGGATGCAATCACGATTTCAGCACCTCTGTTGGCAAGATCTTTGGCGGTTTCCAGGCCTATACCCGCATTTCCACCGGTAATGATGATCACCTTCCCGTCCAGTCTCTTCTTTTAGCGACAAATGCCCATGGTTAACTCTTTATAGAGAAATGGAACCACCACCAAAACCACAAGCGCTGAGCATATATTGAGAACATAGCCAACGAACGCGTCTAACATTGTTCTACTATATCTTGTCGTTGACACTCAATCCAGTTTGAAACTACTCCCCCGAAATTGGGTGGAACGCTATTCATATGCGTTTACAAAACTAAGCTTCAGTCTCTTTTCCCTGTTAGCCAAGAGGCCTGAACAGCATAATGGGTGCAAAGAGAACAGAACCTGTCCAGCATATACAAAGCGCATGTGTATAACACGTACAGTGCCGCAGTGAACAATATCACTGCTGAACGAAACGAAACGTCCTTTTCGTTCTATCAAAAAGGAAAGAGAGAGGTTATTGTGAACGGAATGGGACCAACAATAACATACACGTTTCTTAGGACGAACGGCTGTTAGGACGTTTCTTCCATCTTTTCTTAATATTGATAGGGTGTGAGGGACGTGGTAAACTTTGGAAACAAGTGTTGAATCTACACATGAGGTACAGTCAGAGTGGGCATTGATAATGATACTGTGTCACAGTGTGTCTCATTTCAGGGATGGACAGACAGGACTTCAGGTCGGGCCGGAACTTTTTGCACTCTGTAATTTTTATCTCATTTTCGCAGATGTCAGGGCTCCTCAAAATTACTTTTGCTCGACTTCAAAAGCACAATGCAGTGCGTGCAGCCAAGAAATTCCTAACTTGAATAGATTGCTAACTAAGGCATGAAATGGAAGAATTCAATTTTGGGGAGTCGTCGACCGTCGGTTGTCTCACTTTAATACATATACCCCCCCCCCTTCTCTGTGTGGAAAAGTCGCTTGTGTATACACATTGAAATGTAAGTGAGTTAGAATGAATATCGTACAATGATGCACAATGAAATTTTGTTTATGTCGCCACGGATTTATGAACCGAGTTGTTTCGATGAAAATCTTTGCGCCGACTTTGTAATGATGTTGGACGCGGAGTACAGTACTGATTTCCGTCTAGTGACAAGTACAATTTGTCAAAGTTTTTCCTTCACCAGTTGTTCAGCTGTTGTTGCTGTTGTTGTTGCCGTTGTAACTATCGTCTAATGATCACCTCCCAGTCCTGCCCATGGTTGGTTTTCTTTCCAGCTGGGCTCTATCTTGAATTGGTATCTGGCTCCTTCTTAACTCCAAGTTCATGCCTTCCAGACCTTAACGAATCAAGACTCTTTTTATGCCTAATGTATGGAGAATTCTGTTCACTGTATGTTTGTCCTTCTTTCTTTAAGACATGTACAATACTCTTGTCCAAAGCTAGTGAAAGTGCAAATCTTACGTCCTCGAAAAAAAACGAGCATGTTCAAAGGCGATTGTTGGACAGAAATCAAATGATAGATATGGCAGCTTTGCATGTACTTTCATAAGTAGCTCCCTATGTGGTAGATGCCAGAGGTTATCGTCCAATCCCATCTGGAACACGGGTCTTCCATCAGAAAGAACTGAATTAGGCCGGATGATGCCGGTTCAATCCAAAGATTTCGAACCCAGGAATCTCAGAAGGTGGTAGTTAATCAGAGGATCTTCAACGAGTACGCATTTCTCAATGCTTGGGATGACACTCGGAACGGGACCCAACGTAGTCATGTCAATTGGATTCCATTCATTGGATTAAAATGGCAGCATTCCAATGTGTCAGGATGAAATGGCGGAGGCGATAAAACACGCCTTGATGAGCCTGACTGTCTGTCCACGGGTCTGGCTGGCATTCATGCACGGCTACAAGGGTGAAATCCGCGTATAACTAGCCAAACAACAAGTGAGCACAAGCCGAGTTAGTTGATGGTGGATCCTTTGTTGTCCGAAGCCATGACAATGCATGACACGAGATATCAAATTCTTCAGATCGATAAAGGAATGTGGTCTCGTCTTTCCTGAGACACGATCCCAGTCAGCGTGGTCCAAATTGTCGTGCTCGTAAGGCTGAATGACGAGGATAATATTTGGATTTTAAGGGTCGAGTTCGATGTTCGAGTAGGTTATGGCTTTAGGAACGACCTCTTGAAGGTCGTACAGAGTTGGCCCAATCCAGTGTCCGAGGCTCATTAAGAAATTGCTCTGTGCTCAATATGTAGATGTGTTTTTGGTGCTAGCAAGGTGCTACGGGACCATTGTGGCGAAGTTTCACTCAAATTGATCCCTGGGATAGGAAATAGTGAGCAAATCTCAAGGAATGGCGTCGTCACTTAAGTCAAGGACACTAAAGCACTATAGAGTCCCTGCATAAGTACTCACGATCTAGAGTACTTTCGATTTTCCTTTTTTTTAAAAAACCGATCTTTTTGAAGATCTGGCATGGGATTCTACTTTTTACTTCCGCCCTAACTAATCTCATTCAGCCGTTTTATAAAAAGTATAATTGAAATCTAGGGTGCGTTTCGTAGGACTACAGAGAACTACAAACTCCACTTTTGCAACTTCGTACTTTACATTGGCGTTTACTTGAAGAGGAATAGAAACAAGTTTAGATGGGACCTCAATGATTCTTTTTCATGGGAACGGACGCTCATTTTTGGCACCATCGAAGAATCAGTCTCGACTCAGTCAACATGTTTGAGGCAGTGTCTAAATTTAAAAAATCCGTGACTTTAGAGCCT
>NC_081440.1:15470546-15493270 GCF_007210705.1 Tigriopus californicus | reverse complement strand
GTGTCTAAATTTAAAAAATCCGTGACTTTAGAGCCTGTCATTTTCCTATATGTCTTCTCCAACTATATCATGTTCGCGGCGGAGCAAGGCTCCAATCTGATGATGAATAAGATATGTGAACTCGAACTGGGATACAATCAAACAACGTGTCTGAAACGTGGTACAGATTTCTCCGACGTTGAAGTGGATGTGCAACGCTACACCAACATGTTAAGTCAGTTAAAAAATGTAATCCAAAATGTACGGCAAGACCATCTTTACTATTAAGCTGAGAGGAAGCAGATCACCCTACAGCATAGTGACCAAATGGTTTTTTTTCACTCAAAAGAGCCAAGTACTCGACCAGGAATGTCCATTGTGGAGTGATACGAACCTGAAAAAATCTTTAAAAAATAGAAGGTTCTTTTTGTTTCATGTGCCCAAAATGGTGCAATGGTGTGTGATCTGAAAGCACGAGAGGTTGAAACTTTAAATGGGAGTGGCCGGATCTGGCATTATTTTAGCTAGCCGAAATTTCCCGAGGGCTTGAATGTGCTCTCAAAACATCTGCTAAGGCGGGGGTAAAAAAGCAACCTCCAGGATTCCATTGCACCATTCAAAGACTTGGAATCAAAAAATATCAATCTATGCGTCAAAGTATGAATGGAACATTAGATAATGGATCAGGCAGAAAATATAACAAGTTTAAGATATAAAACATTCGTGAACGTCAAAGAACACACTATTACTTACTCTTTGTTTGGTTTGTGTCAATGTTAAACTAAACCATAATAAATGCGCCCGTTGAGTAAAGTCTAGCGTGTGACGTCGCACCCCAACAACGCTGTTTTGAAACAAAAGTATTGCTTCAATTTTATCTAAAAATAGCTGATTTTCTCGTCAAAAGCACCTAATGTTTCCGTTTCCTTCATTTCCGGCATGGAATTCTATTCAAAATATTTTTTTCCTGTATTCCCTCTCCATCCAACACCCCTTTTTATATTTGATACTTTTTTTGCAGATTTTCTTGACAACTTGACTACTGGGAATGGAATCCCCAACAGTTCGAGCTGAAAAACGACTCCGTCAAATTTCTTGAGCAAGAACTCATTCAAGACTTCGAGGCCCACTTCTGAAGGACATTTTATGTACTTGGATATGTACTTCTCATGTTCACAGAGAGTGAGGTTTCAGATCTAGTAAGGGCAAACAGTCCAAATAGTTACTAAATTTCAGTTCAAATCCATTTTTTCTTCATGCATCACCTAAAGATAAGCTGAAGAAGGTACATAAGTTTCTTTTCATCTCGTGTTGTTGGAGATTCCATTCTAACTAGTGGTTAGGAAGTCCACAAAAAAAAGAATACAAATAAAAATCTTAACATCGTCCAACACATCGTCAAATTCCATTCTTAAAGGTTCGAGCTGAGGCGCAAATACATAGCAATGGTACCTCAAATTCTCTACACTCTGGTGGCAGGAGCCCTATCCGATAGCTTTGGCCGCAAACCCCTGCTGTTCTTTCCAATGCTGGGGCGAATTTTGGGCAAGACGGTCCACTTGCTCCATCTCATGTTCTACCATGAGCTTCCCATCTGGGCCTACTATTTCACCGAGTTGAGTGACATTATGGGCGGCATTCCCATTTACTACATGGGGGTCTACGGCTATGGCTCCAACACGGTCGACCAAGCGAAACGAGCAGCCCGCTTAGCCCGTTTTGATGGTGTGGAACAAGTGGCCTATCTAACCGGAGCCGCTCTCAGTCCCGTTGTTTTCCGAGCATTTGGATGTTGGGGCTCATTTCTCAGTGGAATCACCATCAATATTGCCGCCCTATTGATCTTGGTTCTCCGCACACCTGAGCCCATTGTGCCCAAGGAAGAAAAGAGCATCTTCAAAGACGCGAACTCTTCCGACACGACCTTTTCCAAGATAACCAGGCTGTTCCATCGATGCGTTACCCAACCCTTGAGCGAAACCAAAGCCACTTTAGCCAAAAAGCGAGATCATGGATTGCGAACCGTGCTCTACTTGGCTTTTTTCAATTATGCCATCTATCTCTTAGTTCTCAATATCAACTCGCTTGAGTACCTCTACCTGAAGCTGGTGTTTCCGGGATTCACTGGCGAAGACATGGCCGTTTACAAGGTTTTAACGAAGACATTTGTTCTCATCACCATGTTCATCCTTATGCCTTACTTCAATGGGAAGCTACATTGGCACGAAACCTCGATTTTGTCCATCATCTCGACTTCTTTGGTATGGTCCTATTTTGGTAGAGGTAAGGAGAAAACTTTAGCCGGGTTTGGGCTCATCAATCTAAAATCGAGATTGATTGTACACAAACCAAAACAAATTAGGAATAGGAATGTTTGAACCAACGGATCTATGTCAAAGGTCTTCATTTTCTTGTTAACTGCCACTTCTTTTGAAGATAGAAATCCAAGAGGTTTATTGTTACATGTTTGAAGTAAAACAAGAAAGATTTTCCAAATTTTACAAAAACAGAGGTTTGCAAAAGGTCGAACAAGTGCAAAGATGTTTCACTAGGAACATCACCGGATTGAGAGAGCTCTCATATTGGGAGAGACTAGAAAAGTTGGGACTGTTCAGTGTTCAGAGAAGGTACAAAAGGTATCTAGTACTGTCCATCTTCAAAAACATCCATGAGCTTTGTCCCAACCCAGGATTTAGGGTCAATTCTACTGACCGTAGAGGCTTAATGTGCGTATTGAGAGCACCTTCAAGCCCTCGAGAATCCAGGCTAGATCGAACAATGAAGTCCACTTCTCTTCTTTCTCGGGCTCCCTCATTGTTTAACTTGCTTCCCTCTAATATTCGTAGGGAATACGTAGGCCTTATTGATCTGGTAGCATCTTTCAAGTCAGACTTGGACAAGCTCTTGGGCAAATTCATGATCAATTATTCCTATATTCAAGGGCTAACCAGATCTACCAACTGTAATTCGTTGGTCGATCAAATAACATATGCAAATAAAATTAAGTAAAATGAATATTGGGAATTCCATTCTCAGTAGCGAGTGAAATATTAACATTTTGATAATAAAACATTCCATTGCCCTTCGGCGTTGATATCGGCTTCAATAACTTCAAAATCTGAATTCAGTTCTAGGTTTAACCTCTTTATCGACCAACATTCTCGGTATTGGCTTATACAGTAGAGTTGCATTAATTATCCTTTTCTTTTACGTTAGGCATCGCCGCTAATTTGATCCCACAATATTATGCGGCCGGTCTCTTGGGCTTTCTTCAACTGGGTCTTTACTGCACCAACCGCTCTCTGATCACCCGATGCATCGATGACGGAGAGATAGGCAAAGCCTTCGCTGGCGTCTCCATCCTTACGGCCATGGTCATGGCCGTGTCTCAACCCATCTACAGACACCTGTATGATGCCACATTGGACGTGTTTCCTGGCTCCATTTTCATGGTGACCGCGAGCGCCTTGGCCGTGGCAAGTTTGGTCAACTACTTCTTGGTCTCAAAACGACGTTCCATTCAAGTTGGTCGAGTCACTCCGACCGACAGCACTGAATAGGTTGAGGACTTTCGTAGTATGTAAACATTGGAAAAAGGTTTATTGCATTCAAAGTGGAACAAAAGAACCTATGATAACAATATGAGATTTACTTCCTTTCATTCAGGCAAATGTATCAGTACAAGGCATCGTTGTTGTTTGGATTGCAGGTATATATATTTACACTGAAGGGAGATTGGAGAAGTGCGAACGTCATTTATTCGTTTTCAGTAGTAGGCTTGCGTGGAGGTTTGAGAAATCGGGGACCATGGAACCACATCTTCTTTTTGATAGCGGAGCCATTGACCGCTAATGTCGTCTTTGCGATAGAATCGGGGCAGATTGCTGTGGAACAACGTCACCGAAGGATAGGGATCATCTTTGATTCGCTTCAAGGTGGAACGGAGGTGGGGAACAAAGAGAGGCGGAGCCACTTCGGGCGACGTGGAAAGATTTTGTCGTAAGAAGTCGTCGCTTTGTTGAAGCAAAAGATCTACGGATCGCATGGGTCCGTAAGAAAAAGGACCGATCCGCAGTTCTTCACGAGTGCAATCATAAACTTCGAGCATCTGAGGGAGGAAGAAAAAAAGTTCAATGAATAGGAATTCCCCTCGCTCCCCTTAACCCTTGGATTCGTGATCCCGGGTCAAAAAGCACCTTTATCGGCGAAATGATCAAGATCTTTGATCTCGGCGATCTCCGACGGAGATATCTCATTTTAAGTATGACAGTGGTGGTTCATGCCAAAGCTGCAGACAGCACTCACTCTTCGTGATGACCTCTTGTCTGCAATCATCGTTTCTGGAAATGCAATTCTTGCAAGATTTTCCATTCATTGTTGGGACGAGTTCTTCCAAACCTCCATCATTCATTGGGGATAGAATCATCTAACGAAACAAGTGGAGCCTTACTTCCACTTGCCACTTTCGGAACCTCTTGTTGCGTCGATTACATCGATTGCTCGGACAAGATCATCGACAATGAGTCTGATGGTCATGCCAATAAAAAAAAAAACTGGATGCTCATTTCCAAGGCGTGTTATTCAAATCTGATTACAAGATCGATCCTCACTCTTAATGCTGACTAAACATGGCGCTTAAGAACACGTTTTTCCATTGAACAGATTACGGCTCCTTTTTTCCACGGCGGGATAATTTGAAGCACAATTCTCGATGAACCAGAGCATCGCCGAGAGCCAAATTGTGCCCCTGTGCGGTAATGAACCTCTCTCAGTCATCGCCCATAAGCCATAACCCATCTTGTGGTACTAAAAAGTCATTCACTCACCCCGACGGTGTCACCTCCCGTGAGGGTTCTGGCGTTTCGAATGTCCAGATCGGGACCTTTGTCGGTGAAGGTGGCAGGAAAGATATCACCCGTTTTGGCATTTACACCAATCCCATAAATGACCGGCCAAGGCATGCCGTTGCGATGAATGGTGCAGAGCTCGTTCACGGTACACGTTATCAGGTCCATCTCCGCTCTCAATTTGTGCAGGCATTCTGTAATCAGAGCCCGAGCATGTTTACTCATACCATATACATACTGTACGCACGTACAACGTGTGTGTGATGAAAGGACGAAGGTCTCGGTTTCGAACCGGGTAGATGAGATTTCACTTACGTAGTAGGCTGGTGGAGAGTTGGTGTGAGATTCCTTTGGTGTCAGCAAAGCCTCCGATGATATGTAACTCAAGTCGGCCGTCGTAGTGATACGACAAAGCTTGAATGCGTTGAATCATAGTTGAAAGACCCTCCTCAAAGACACGATCGATTTGACTTATGCCCGTGGCTCCACTCCCTGAAAATGAACGTCAGACGTGGTTGATCAGGAGGCCTTTGATCCACCCATTGCGGTCGATTCCTTCAGCGGCTCGAAAGCGCGAATTTCTCGAGAGCCCACTCAGTTCCTTCTCACAAAAACCATGTGAGATGGCGGAAGACCCAAGGATTATCCATCACGGAATAGAAAACCTTTTCGCATGTCATTCCTAACCTACAAATATCTATCAAATCGGCGTGGAGGCTGGAACAAAAAACAACAACACAGTTTGCCTCTCCGTTCGCACCACCATTTTTCCCACGCCGAATGTACGAGCTCGTACCACCAACCATCAAAACCTACGAACATGCCTCCTATTCCACAATGGAAGAGCGTGGTTTAGCGGCCTGAAAAGCGAATGTGGACGACGCCAAAGATGAGGTCTTCCTTAGCTCATTCTTCCAATGCAGGTGGTTAGAGTACTGGTGGTGGTGGTGGTGGTTGTGGTGGTGGTAGTGGTGGTGATAGTCAAGAGATTCAAGTCCATACGAACACCAGCCGGCCCCAAGATTTTGATGATCTTGGCCAAACTTTGGATGTGTGAGAGTCAAAAATGAAAGATAGCGCTCATTTAGGGAGCGGAGATGACTCGACTCGAAGTTTCCAATCCCCTCATCTATTTATGGAACAACTCAATTGTTGACAACGAAAAATCAAACTTTTAAGGCCTTGTCATTTGCCTGGCCGTTTCCAGCTAACGAGTCTTCAACTGGTTCTGGATGAAGAAAGAGCCTCTCCGGAAAATAGTCATCCACCTCGACCGTGATATTCAGAGTTTCAAAAAGAATGTAAAAGACCATAAAAGCCACAACAAACCATGATGATGATGCAGTGAAGATTTCGTGGCCAATAGAATGGGTATTCTAACTCATGGCCAAGTAATGATTATCGTCTTTATGTAGCTCACCTAGTTGGGGCTCCAACCAAGCGTCCACCGCTATTCGCTGATCTCTCACTTTCCCAAGCATTTGCATTATAAAACGAGGTTCTGAGTCTGATGCCAACACAACCTTTTCCCCCTAACCTGATCCATGCCTTCACCCCGTTAGAATTGGTTCCTCAAACTACGTGTAGGGCTTGAATCTCAAAATCGGTTTGGCGTTGGGCATCTCAAGATTTCGGGTCATAAACCTCCTAACAGGAAATTGTAATGAAAATGCATTTCTGGCTGGCTGAGCAAAGATGGCGTCATTTTCGTCCATGGTCATGCATCATTAGAAGAGTTATTATTGGAGAGACTTTGAAAAAAAGCCACATCCGAGAAACGTCTAATGAGAAACGATTGTAGGTTGGTCCGATTAAAGCAGGAGCGACTAATTGAGCCCAAAACGAGAGCATTATATTTGATTTTGAATTTCCCGCCCCAGAATGCTGTGTTACGAGGGTGGCTGTTTTTTTTTTCAACCTAATCTTTGATTAGTCATGGGAGACTGGTGATCCAATTCCATCGTTCTTCCGCCTGTCAAAGCACCTTGGGTTTGTTCAGGTATCCAATTGAACGGAGCTTTGGGCTCATGTGAACCCATATTGGTATTCAGAATTATGCCATTGTTCCCGAATAAGATTGATTCTCGTCTAGTCCATTATGTCTTGAGCGAAAGGAGAAGAAGAGTTCTCTCGGAGCGGTTTTTTTTCATCATCATCATACTTCTCCTCAGTCCTCGTTCTTCCTCACCCACCACCCTTTGAACCACTTGAGTGAGCCTCGAAACGATGATCGGATGGAGAACAATAGGTCTGCCTAGTTTTGGCTCGTTAGTCTAAACATGAATCCGAGGCAGTCAGGGACCAATTTGAGCGCAGAAACTGAATGCTAATGAAAGCGTGGCCCAAGCGTAAATTTCCGTCTTCTTCAAGTGCGGAGCTCAAGCCTAGTGCTCTTCAGCTCATCAGGAGGGTTCGATTGTTCACTCATCTCGTTCCTGATGCTATTCTGGCATCTAAATGCCACCAAATACCCCCAATTTGGCGAGGTTATTCGCCAAAACCAAGTTGATAATAAAGCCTTGGTCAAGGTTTCATGGGAAGGTGTGGATAGTTTGCATTCACTTTTGGGGGGTGTTGCTCTCTATCCTTGAGAAGGGATGCCTGAGCGAGTGGGTAAGTGAGCAGGTGAGTGTGTGCGTGTGTCTGTATGAGTATGCAAAGATGGTTATGATTATCTCCCTGAGCAGACAAAGATCTTCACGGTCAGCTATCAACTCCATCCATCCATCCATCCAGTCAGTCAGTCAAAGCAGACGGAATTTTTATTCTCTTTTCCTCGCCCCGGTTCTGACCCAAGCGTGAGAAAATGACTCCGGGGCAATTTGAAGCTCTTTTTCCAGCCTTCGTAGAGAAATATTCATTGTATGCTAAGAAGCCATGGCACACTGAGGTAGGAAACAAATAGGCGAATAAATTTTCTCTCAGCCCGTCTAGGTCTCAACTAATTATAACATTAGAACCTGAATGTTCGACTCCGACCATAAACCACTTGGATGAAGGGAAACTGCGAAGATTCCTGCCAACTCGAGTCTCTTTCTTACATGTTCATTGCCATTAAAACAAGCATTAAAGAAAGCATCATCGCAAATACCTCCTGGTAAGAAATCTAACCAACCTCCTATTTTGTTGCATCCCAATTTGCTCCGCCAAAGTGAGGGTTTCTATGATTTGAATTATGCTAGAGTGCCTGAAAAAAACCTTTTCACTTTCAGATCTTCGACCTGTTTTGGCTTGATGAGAAGGAATGCATTTATGCAATGACGACAATCTTCTCGTTCTTACCTGTGTGTCGAAGGACAATAATATGACTAGTGGTGACATCGTCGGTGCCAAGGATGGAGATTTTGTTGTCATGCGGATAGGTGACACCGAATTCCCGTTGGAAGATGTATAAGAGGCTCAAGGGACCCACCACTTGGGGTTTCATGGAACACAAGGCACTGGCCGATTCTTTGAAATGGGGAAACTGGTGGAAGAAGTTATTCATATCGCGCGGAGCATCGTCAATGGGCACCCCGTTGATAAGGAGAACCATCTTGAGCGACTGGAGACAAGGATCTGGAACAGAGCAAAGCGCCAAATCAGAAATGTCAAATGTTAATGGAATCATGCGAAACTAATGACGCTAAAGCCATCTCATGGATCAACGTATCCAATGATGAGCAAAAAAAAATCAATTTAGAGACACTATTTTTGCTCGAGCGACGCCATCAAGGATGATCAATGTTTTCACCATGAAATCAGCCATCATCAAAACTGAGAACGATTTGCAGTGGATGGAGTTCAGTTCTTTCGGTCCCTTGGCCAATTAAAAAACTGCCAAGCTTCATCCATCTACCCATAAAGACCGATGGAAACAAGTTTGGTGCAATATCGATATGAGACGATCATCATAATGAAAAGGTCTGGTGCAATTCAATGTGGGTTTGAGTGCTCTTCCTCTCTCTCTGTCTCTCTCTGTCTCTCTCTTTCTCTCTCTCATTCTCTCTTACACTCACTCTATCCCGAGGAAAATGATGACCCACACGAAATGACGGGATTACATTTTTGCCTCCTCTCTCTTAGAGCACCCAAATTATCGCCACATAATTTTATCGTTCAAGAGAATGAAGAGAGAACCGACTCTCATCGAGAATGAATTCAAAGGCAACTATCAAGCTCGCTGAAGAGCGATCCTCCAGCCAGCATCTGGTCTCTGTCTAATTCAGCTGGATCATTGGCTCGGCACAACACTTGAGAAGCCTCAATGAAAACGGCCAGATCACCTCTGGATAAAAACAAAATACACTTCCAAATCACCATTCTTAAACCCCATTATGGTGTTCTGTAGTCCACTCTATACGAAGATTTTTCAATCCTCAAGCAAGCCCTTCCTCGATCCGTTCCAACTTCCAAAGAGACCCTCCACCTCTCTTGGCCCAACTACAGTCTCATAAGTCATCCTCTTTCTCACAGTTGCTGGCTTGACTATGCGATTATCTGGAATTTTGGGGCTTTGGACGCGATCATCCTCTTGGCGCCTCTACCAACACTTCTGGTCCAAGGCAATCATCTACCACTGACTGAAGTGGGCTCATTATGCATCGGATCGGACCAGGCAAACTTTAGGTCTCAAAAAGAGTCATTGGTTGCCATTGATCAATGATCATAGATGAGACCAGCTCTTCTTGGTAGGGCGATGATGCCAAAAAGGTATCGGTTGAGACGTTGGATTTTATTCCCCTCAGTGCCCAAGTTATAAGTGAGGCTTTCCATGACACCTGAATGCAATGCCGTGTCAAGAGTAGAAGAGACTTGAACGCGATATCGGATTGGATTCAATTGTGGCTGTTGATCATTATGATGAAGGTGATGGCACGGAGCTCACATATCCATTTTCCATACTCCAAAGACACTCCCAGACATTTTTTGTACATCGAAAAGAGCCTCCTGGACGTGATCGATCAATTCTTCGCGGATTGACAAAGAATGTTGGTGAACGAAAATTTGGCCACTTTGCTCGAGGGGAGCCGCCAATTCCTGTCTTATATAAGTTTTGAGCATGTCTCTCCCGAATATGAGTCAGTCCAAAGTACGATGGGCTTTCCACAGGAAAAAGCCTAAGTCAGTCAGATCATGTGGAGTTGTACTGACGCAAGGTTAAAGGGTGTTTAAATGACAACACAAGTCCCTTTGAAGGGGAGAAGATGATCTAGGGGTCGTGACCTTATGCGTGACCTTCCTTCCATTGGTCTCTGGGAGGTGAGGAACTCTCGCTTTCAAGTGCCCAAAAATTGATTCAGATGTGACCCCTTGAACTAAGAAGCATTCAGGGAGTCAACTAAAGGTTACTTAAACGTTAGAGGTCAGATCAGGCGTCAATAAGGTAGTCGCGAGCCTGTTGAAAGTCAGGCAGCTCGGTGGTGATCATTTACACAAGGTCCTCCTTCTTTCTTCCTAACATTCTAATGAAGTTGTATCCACCATTCAAGACGAAATCCTCGTATACAGGTCAAAAGAGCAACAAGATACACCCACAACCCCCGGGACTTCTTCACGATCATTACTCCAAGAGCAGAGATTTTTCCATCTTAACATTCTAATGACAAGTGACAAATCTGTACTGCGTCGGGGATTGTGATTCCTTGAAATGTAAACTTTACCGTTTCTCATCTGGATATGTTGATTTGTGAACGCACAATCATGATAGTGCTGTTTTTGGCAGCCATTACAAAACCAGCTTTAAAAAACCGTTTGGGGCCGGATTTAATGGTTATGTGAACACAACGTACGTGTAAATGTGGCGGCGGCGCTCATTCGTCAGTTCCCATAAAAATGAGTTTAAAGGACTCGCGACATTTAAAAGCAAAATGAGCAACCCTCGGCGTCAAAGTGACAGCTTGTATTGTAAACAAAGGGCAACCACCACGAGTGGTTTCCACCACTCAAAACGGACCTTTGTTGGAATCTTGGTTGGCCTCAGTGTCAGTAATCATTAATGTGCTCAATGCTTGTTCACGAAGAACAATTCAATTGCATCGCGATAATTGTGCAACTGTTCAAAAGTAAAGAACGGTATCTTGGTTTTATGGACTGATGTTCTCCTCAACTTGCCCTCACATGGGTTTAGGTTACAGCCATTTCAGCCCAAACTTAATGTTACTGACATGCCAAGTTTTCATTGGTAGTAATGGGCAGAGTTACGAAGTTTTAGGTTTGGCTGCATTCTGCCGATAGGCGAAGCAATAAGGTGCAAAACGAAGTGTTTTACGCGTAAGACTTTTCTTCTTTACACGTACGAACTGGTTTCTTTCCTTCAACACCGCCCAGTCAACTAAAGTAGCCACTACTTTAATTTGTCTAATATTTTTCCGCGTCTAGGTGTTGACTGGTGTCTTTGAGACACCTTCAGAAACAACGGGGTAGGGAATTGAAACAAGGACTCAATTACGCTAACCCCTATATCAATTCTACTCGGTGTGTCAAGTTGGCAAGTCTCTACCGATTTGAATTAATTTAAGCAATCTTTGAGACGAAATACGTAGACAATGAACTTCCTTTGTGCTTAGAACTGTCTATTTACTAAGACGTCTGAAATATTTCATTCTATCGTTTCATTATAAGCGATCGACTGGAAAGAGTCTCTAGGGCAGGCCTCTGATGTAAAAAAAACCTGGCCATGAGTATCATATTTTGTTTCTTTCTAAGCCTCTCCATTCTAATAATTCACTTGTACATATCTCACCGAAATCGAAAGGGTCAGAGAGTGGTTTGAAGTCCTTTTGTTGGGAAGTCCGTCGGGCAGATAGCAGCACGTCACACAATTTGGAGCCCTAGGTCAACGAATCACTTCAATGTTGAAATCAATGGCGTTTCACCTTTTCCATCGGAAATGCTGGCTTGGGGAATTTTGGTGTGTTACTTGGGGGATGCTGGTCTCGTCTGTGGGTCGTTGAAACAGCTTCCATTCAAGCCAAAGAGCACATCACATCTGAATAATGGATTCGGTCAGATCTTGAACTCAACCGGTCTTCTGCACACTAACGGATATTGGCCAGTGAAAAAATACAGCGGGTTGCCGCGAAAGAGAGAGAGAGAGAAAGAGCTCTCAAGAGGAGGAAGGGAGAGTCGGGAATCCCTTGGGGAAAATTCCTGACATATACTCGACCAAGTCAGGCGATTGAAGAAGGAAAACCGTTTCTTCACGTCGTTCTTGACCAGGTGGACTCGAGCACCCCCTAATACGTTTTCGTTGTCGTCGTGCTGGATGGACCCTTTGGAAGATATTGCTCTTGACCGAAAATCACCGGTTATAATGATGTCCAGACTTCAGTCTTGAAAGATGACACCTGTGCTCCTGTCAGAATTTCTGGCTGGACACCCCTCAAGCTTGAGGTGAACTGAGCGGTCTCTTGTTGGGAAGATTCTTTCTCCCTGCCCAAGTCTCTCGCGCGGATACTTTTTGATCGGCATTTCGCCCTGCAAAAGTCGGTTGAATGAATTGCCAGGGCGTGCGATGGTGTCGAATGCGGTAGTGGCGAGAGATGACGGAGATTCTGATCTGGCCAGATCAAATTGCCGTCGGGCACAATTTATCGCCAAAATGCGAGAACTGCCAAGGGTGAAGAAGTGTGAGAAACTAGAGAGAGAGATGATTAAATGGGGAGCATGATGAGTAATTTTCTACGGCAAACACAATCGCAACATCCTTCGCCATGACAATGACCTCCTCCGAGTAACTGATCGGATCGGTGCCATGGCCAATCTGACAAATGCAGACTTTATTGACGCTAGTAAAACAGCAGTGTCCAACCTGTGCGCAAGTCCATCACATTTTGGATATGGATGGATCTGAGGCTGAGGAGTGGATCCTTGTTATCTAAGGGGGAGGAAAACCTTGAAGCCCGTGGTTTTGACGCTTGATCACGGAGTAATAGCTCTGAATATTGGACGAGATGATTGCACTGATTGCGATTTTATGACCCCGAACACCATGAAATAGTCATCAACAGCAGGATTTGAATCTGATCTCCATCCGACTTTTTTTCTCAATATCATTCGACTCCAAGTTCGAACTTCGATTTTCGAACTACATACTACGCACATAGTAGTAGTCTCTCCATGTGACCCGATCCCGAGAGTCAAAGAAATGGATTTATTTCACTCGACTTCGAGCGGCGGCGCCGTCTCCACCGAGTCCATTGACTCCTCTGCAGCCATCAACCTTGGAGCCGAAATCTCCCACGATCTGTGTTCATCTCTCGGAAATTGCTCGGGCACAACATCAACGGACAAACTTGAGACGATATCGAATCCCTTGGAGAGACATTCTCTGATTCCTCAAGAGTCCACCATGATCACTGGCAGCACCACCACCACCACCATCACCACTGCCATCACCACCCCTGCTGATTGGAACTCGTCTTTTAGCTTTGCAGACGTACCCACTAATACTCTGTTATTCTTGTCAACCCTCCCTCCCGCAACATGTGGAGGACATGTCCAGACTTGGAATCCTCAGACTCTGGGTGGTGGATATTTGTGTCACTGCCCTAAATGATGAAAATCCAAGGAACCTTGTAAATGGCAATCTTCCACAGGAACCAGACCTAACTCTATGTAGGCTACCACGACCACCATCGTTTCATATGTCATGTAATAGGTAGATGCCTGGTTCGAGTGAATATCTAGAAATCCAAGTATCCCAAGCCTTGGTTAATGCCCCAATCCGACAAGGCTCTTATGGAGCGACAAGATGTTAATGACCTTTGTTGTAGCCTGCTTATCGCTTGCTCTCCATTCAGAATGACACCATTACTTCCTTCAGATGGAGCTCGAACTCAAGCTGGAATATGGAAGTAGAAAAGTAAGTTCACAAGTTCGATATATTTTTTTCAGTGTTAGCTCAAAGTTGAGAATGACATTGAAAACTCCGGGATTGAGGGGCTTTTTGAAAAGGAAAAAAACAATTTCATCCATATCCTTCTTGGCAAGAGAGAATTGTCATTATGTAAATTTGGTGGTCACCAAAGAGATCATCTTGGGTTTCAAGACGGATGGAATTGAAAAATGGTTCTTGGCATGTCTCCCGCCTTTGGCTTCGAAGGCGGGCAGCCACCAGTTTCCATTATTTTCCAAACACAATCTCGCTACTTAATGGAAAAAAAGACGAGCAAGATCGACATCGATTCTTGTTGTGCTGTACTACATGTATTTTATGGAGACACTCGCAAACACGTCAATGACATGGTTCAAGCCACAAAGAGGGCCATTGTGCGATTGGATCACGAAGCACCAAGTTTCCCACCCCGAAGAATGCGAATAGACCCGGGGTCGACCCGAATCAAGAGAAGGAGTGTTCGTGGAACTCAATAAACCAGTCAAGAACCATCACGATATACCATGACTTGGCTCCCTTTATTAGGCCACAAGAATGCCAATGGACCCTTTAAAAAACTCTCTCGGAGCTCAGATCCCGTGCGATATTTTCGGATACCGTCTTCTTTTGATACCAACCCCAGCCAAAAGAAGCTGCTGCTATGCGATATGTAGTACGTATGTGTATGTACGGACGCACCTACTAGGTATAGTAAATGTGTCCATAATGACGGTACGCTTGCTATTCGTGTGTTTTCAATCTTGAGCATTCTCCCACACTCAATCAAGCACCAAGCCGACATTCTTAACCCACCTCCAAACCATGGCCAGATGCCCAATCACCAATGTGCACTCTAATGTTCCATCCATAATCCAGGTGCGGTGTCCAGCTCGACCTACTCCATAGCATCTCTCGGGCTCGATCGAGTACGGCACACGAGCCCAATGGATGATGGGTGGGTTAGTTGGACTCTTGGAATCGGGCGTTCTAACAAGATTAATATTCCCAAATTACTATGGATTCGGATCTCAAGACATTGGCTGACCATGCACTAGCCTGATCAAAGCGTTCGACTCATCGATGAGCGAGCGTTGTTCCACACTACAGACTCTTTCTTCTTAAGTCAGTGAAGGTCCCTCTCCTCTGACTTGTGCCTCCCACCGAGAGAGATTAATGAGAAACATAGACGAGTCTGATGGAATGAGATGCTGCCGCTTGGAAAACATCGCGTGAGAGACCAGTCCGTTGACATTCGGGTGCAATGCATTAACAACTCGAACAACAGTTTAAAGCAATCATTTTGAACAGTTGACTCTTCAGTTGGCATGTTGTGCATTTTTTTTTTAAATCTCAAATACAAATGTCATTTGCTTGGTTATTTGTGATAGAAATGGGTTTAAAATCCGGACCCTGAGGAACTGTTTCTGTTTCTCTCGCTAGTTTCAATCAATTTGTGGTCAAAAACACGAGTTTCACGTCGGGATTGAATCCAAGATTTCGAGAGGTGTCGTTCTCATTGGATGAGAATCACTCCAATGTGTCAATCAGACCTAATGGATTGTATTGAAAGACCGAGAGGATGATCGAAGTCAATCCCTGGCATTAAAGCCATCATCGCTTTCATTGGTTCGAGTGAGGCACTCGGCGGGAAATGCCTTGTGATTATTTGGACCAGTATTGTGCTGCACTTATACAGGAATTCTGTTGTTTCTCACCATTTCTCCCTAAAATGTCAAGCATTTCCTGCACAATTATGGCGAGAGTGCCTCTTTGGCTCGATCCAGGGACTCGTTTTGTATCGTATTTTTGGAATGGTTCCTCAATCGACAATTGTCCCTTGATTCCTAGTACTGAGCGTGTTTTTGTTTGAAAACAGTGCCCAACTAAAAATCCGCACGTCTGAGCAATCAATTGCAGATGAGAGATTGGCCGAAAAAGAATTGAAAAGAACCTTCAATTGCCTTTTCATGAACCAGGGACAACTCATTTCAAGTGCATTGACTGGCGGGAATGGTTACCATTGAGGAGATTTGAATTGAATGCTGCGCGAAGGAAAGTCTCCAGAGTTTCAGGTCTCCTGATGACGAGGAAATGACTTGGGGGCCAAGTCGAAACAGGAATTTATACTGTAGGTACTCACATTGTTAGGGGTGGTGAGTAGGCCTGAATGTGTCTGTTCTATGTTCAAGACAACAGGAATGTTGATGAGTGTTGCTCGTGGTTTCTTATTGTTTTCGGGGGTTTGGGACTGGCTCTTTTTCTCGTGAGTCACAAAATCAAATTTGTGCGGAGAGACTTAGCAAAACTTCGCTTTTTTGATGACAAATAAGAAAATATGAATGTTAGTCATCCTTTGAATTGGTGGTTGACAGATTCAAGGCATGAGAGACATTCAAAAATCACCAATCTCAGAGCGCAACCTAGTCTTCCTTGGTAATCTTCGAACTTGGACAATCAACGGATTTAATCGAGAGCGTCCAAGGAGGATATTCTTCATGCCGAGGTGATGACCGGTTTTAAGGGTGTTTTTGAGTCAAGACCAATTAATGCGGCGGTGCTGGCCTGGAAAGACCATCAATTTGTTCACAGGAGGTCTGTCATCAAATTAAGTGCAACAAGCCATCTCTCTTTCCCTCTCTCTCTCTCTCTCCGTCTTGTGTCCGGCTCAAAATGAAGAAGATAGACGAAGAGGAGAGCATCCAACCATGAAAGCAATATTGCTGAGACGGGTTTGAATTGAGCTCCAAGTTCAAAACATTGCTTCATGCATTTTTTCTTCTTCTCTATATGGCACTCTGCGGCTTCAGGCACTTCCTTTACGAATAACATGAGGAGAGAAAATGGGCTTTAATTGGGAAAAATGAGAGCCTCCCTTATGGAAGAAAGTCTGTTAGAATGTTTGAAATGTCAATAGCCATACCATTAAGCCTCCTTCTCCTCCTCCTGGTGTTTGCATGTAACTATAGACCAATGCGTACCTACCTACAGTACGTGGATCGGCGGAATCTGCCTTCAATGGTGCCACTCTTCCCCAAGTAGAATTGGAAAATTGGATTTCTTTTTCGTGATTGCGAGTTTGGTAACGGCAGTTGAGGGAAGTGCTTCGAACAGTCCAACAATCCGACCAGTGAGGAATCATTGAAGTCCAAAATGACCCCTCAAAAACGCATGACAACATCATGGAACCCGCTACTGTGTAACACACTCGATGAGCTCCCCAAGCACTGAGAGAAATCCAAACTTCACTAAGAAGTTCAGAGTTGCCAATGATACTGTCGGGATCTGAAGCGTCATGGCAGACTTCGAGCTGTTTGTCTCATAGCTCAATCTCAACCAATTGGCTTTGAATGGACAACAAATACACTTGAAATGGGGGAAAAGAAAATCGTTTGCGACTTTCAAGAGTGTTTCGTGACTGGTTTGGTTGGGTGGTGAGTTGGTTGGGTCCCCCAGGTGAATTGCTTGGATGGCTCGAACAAGCCATATAACCATCAAGGCACTAATTACCTTGGGCTCACCTGACCTGAAATTGCCCTGGAGGAAAGGAAGTTGTGAACTACCACTTCTTTGACTTCTCCGGGGTCTCATGTCTCAAAAGGAGAGCAGCAATCCCAGGTTTGCTATTCTGAAGGAAATGCTGCGAGAACGGGCGCACTCATCCGCTTTCCTGCCCTTCACGACTTGCCCACCACCGACGACCTGAGGAATGATATCTCCTTTTCTGACGGCAACACTGGTCGATCATATAAGAAAGAGAAATAATTCAAGAGACATTCGTGGCCGGTCTCCCTCTGTGTCGTACTCGGGTTGATGATCAAAACGGTTTGGGAAACCCGCTGCCGCTCCCACTGTCATTGCCATTTGGTTGACTTGGTCGACTCGAAGAATGGTTTGGGTTCTTGCTTGACGCCTGCGTCTTCCCTTTCTACTAGGCATGATTGGTTGCTTGCTTGGGTCAATCTTATGGGAATGAACTGGAGCAGGTCTCTGGTACTCTTGCCCTTCTTTGCCCGATCCATCCGGGGAGCTTGAGGGTCTTTTGATTGCCGTGGATTTGAAGATATGACAATTGAGATTGACTTGGCTGGGAAATCGTAGCGGCGTTCGGAGGACTTCCAATAGTGATGAAAAGACAGTATTGGACAGAAGGAAAATGGAAATTAGCCATGCATGCCTGGGAGTGATGGGAATCCTTTCGAATCTTGAGCTGAATGGTGATATCCGATTTTTTTTTTTTCGGTGGCCGAGCTCCCACAAGTTTGATGTCGTGTCAAAGTTGTAAAATTCAGACTCTCTCAATGTCGAATCATCAACTTCAACGTGATCAGCGAGAACCCGAACGAAAACAAAAGAAAAAAGAACACATGGGAAAGAAAGAGAGAGAGAGAGAGACTTCGATTAAGCGTATATATGCCCATCTAATCACGCATGAAACCCCACGTTTTTACCCCTTAATGATGGGGCCCAACAAGATAGTTTCATCATCACTGATCCCTCTGAAATTGGACTCAATAAACCTACAATTTTGTCTTCAAGCTGTTTTTTTGCCACGCCAAGACGTAAATGAGAAGACCAAAATCCTTGAGCTCACTTAACATCCCATTAAGAAGAGGCAAACTAGATGACTTGAGAGGTCCCGAACACTTTCCCAGGGTCCAAGCCGAACCAGAACGGACTGATTTGATCAAAGGTGACCGTTTTGTGCCACCACAAATCAAGCTAAATATCTTATTTGAAGTAAGTTTACAGTACATGACAGTACTCTAATGCACGTATTACGACCACGTCCAGTCATGAATAGCATCCTGTCAGAAACGTACCCTTGATGACCGAAGCGGAGTCGTTTGATCAAGTGAATCTGCAGACCCCCTTCGTCAGTTCACAAATCACGTGAATGTCAAGTTGTCACCGACTCGACGCAACACCGTATTCCAACTATTTGTTCAAGAACTCAACTGTCCGCTCCTCCCTCCCCTCCACAAACAGGATAATCAACACACCCACTCACCCGCATCTTCGTCTCTCGATTTCATTTGAAATGGCTCTTTGAGTCGTAAGTTTCCAGATGGATGAACAAGTGGCTCATATTTCCAAACTCATTCGGTTACTCACTCACATCCCAGCATCGCCCATCCTCTTGTGTATGCAGCATATTCGTCCACCCTCCGTTTGACTATGGTTCTTTGGGTCATTCGATGATAGAAATATGGGACCAGATCTCAGGAGCGTCTAAGACGATGGATTGGTGTGTTGTAATTAAACGCTTTTCTTGCTTGGATTTATCAACTGAGTGATAATGCGAGACAAGGTGGTAGGAGGTTGGTCTTAATGGGCAGTACTAGATTTGAAATGGGTCCCCAGGGAGAAAAGTGGCGCTCAAGACTCAATAGACGAAGTTGCTAATTTCTGAGGGATATTAATGTCATATGCCAGGGCGGAGTATTAAAACGCCAGTTTCATGAAATGGCTTGAATTTCATGGTGCTTATGTTTTGAACACATATTTCGTCACACTGCAATGCTTTTCGAAGTTCTTTGATTTTGAATTGATTAATAGACTTTGGGTTTTCGATAGACGATAGACACCAAACTCAAGAGATGATTCTCAATTAAAATCACTTATTTTTTTCTGAATCAAATTAAGTCACTTTGAAACCAGGGTCGTTGCCATGTATGGCACATTTAAGAGCATATGGACACCAACTGTAAAGATGTTTCCGAGTCTTGTTTCCAATCTCGAAATGGAAGAGAAGTGTATTAATAGTCTGCTACTCATTCACTCTCTGATTCCAATTCAAAGTAAACTGTCAAGTGAGTTGGAAAATTTGACGAAATCTTACATTTCAACTCATAATTAGGGCTTCAGTCAAAGAAGCTCACTCACGGCTTTTTTTGCAGGAAGAACTTTCCTAAAATCACGAGATATCAAAATGAGCCAACTGTCGCTTCACCAGTTTTTTGGCCTTTGAGTGAAACGAGAGTCACGCAAAGACATTTCCACACTCTTCTTTTTTTTCTCTGGGGAATCTTGAACCCTTACTTGCATGTATAACCAGTTCCACGTTTCCTGTCAACCATAATGCAAGGCTCGATATCCATCGCCACCCTGATGAATGACGATGCGACAACCAGTTCCCCTAGAAAACTCACACTCAAAGAAAGCTAAGAATGTAGTGCCCAAATATCTTGGACCGGATTCATTCAATAACGTCTTCGCACCTGATCATTATACCCCTTTGAATATAGCGTGAGAGAATTTTTCCGCTCATTTCTCGAGCGAGACTCTCTTGAGCATGCATCATCCATGCATGGCGCGCGTAAAAGTGGACGAAGAACCGTTCATTTTCTTCCAAAAATATTAAATCTTAAGGAGACTCTGGCAGTCTGCAGAGTGAAATTGCTGCCCTCCTCTCTCAACTATGAGTGAGTGCCTGGGATGGCATTTACAATTTTACATCTCAGCTTCTCTCATGTTCATCCCGATCTTGACTCGGGTGAGCATACATACGTACATACTAGTTATGTATGGCTGAAATTCACCCATGCAAGTCAAACAGAGACTCGGGCACCCAAATCAAAATTGAGCGTCAGATAGCCAAAACCAATGCTTTGAATTGCATTCCAATTCCCGTCATGCCCTTCATTCACCCGGTTGATCCTCGTCAATAATCATAATCAGTTATGATTCAAGTTGTCACCGGATTTATCCACCCTTGGCAATCTCCTTCTTGGTTGCCGGATCTATGATGATCAGTCTGTTCTTGTTAATGGCCCATCTTGAGACAAAGAACTCCTCTCCTCCACATCCACCTGTACCGTATGTATTGAACCAAGGAAGATGATTCTGGGTTATGCAGGCTTCGAGGCTTCGAGCTGGCAATGGTGTCGGTGGTTGGAGGATGGTAGAGATCATCATCGTCTTGGCCACGTTGTCTTAGTACTAGTTCGCCTGAACCAACCAACCAACCAACCGACCGACCGACTGAGTGAGTGACTGAAAGTTTTGCACATCCCTCGCCCAATAACGCGAGTCAACTTGGCGAACACGCGAAAAAAACCGAAAGAAATTCTCTGACTTTCCCACGCTCAAGGAGTTCGCACTGAGAGAATTCAGACGAACTCTTCAAATCAAGAGAGTGCGAAGTACATCCTATAGCTTTTGTGCTCGAAATGGTCAGGATTCACTTCTTGTCTTGCTGCGACGATGGAGTCAAATTTCTGCCAGTGACGGGGGGGTACTCCATCTTGAGTTTAATGAGAGGTTTACCAACGGAACTCAACGAGGATGCATCGCAGGATAGATGAAAACACCTCCTCTTTCCCGGTTGAAGAACCCCCAAAATAGCATCGGTCAAAGTGACCGTAAAACGAAATAGTTCGCTTAATTGAATAACGAGAATATTCAAGAGGCCTTGCTGGGACTAGCGCTTGTCTTTAGTTTTCCACAGCACCATTACGATCCACAACACTCAACCCACAAGCGAGAGGATCTGTACGGAAAATCGATATCCCGAGTTCGCTTCAACCGCACTGCTGACACTTGTCGTGTCGCAACATGAAAAATTATGCCCCAGATGAGCTAGAATCTCGGTGTAGGATCATCATTATCATCAGGGCATCTTCACATTCTTTGCATTACTAAGCACCATTTGGTAAGAGTAAAAACCCTGCCGTGAGCAGGGCTGGCAGTTTGATGAATGGACTGATATGGAACAAATCTTAGGGTGGCTGTGCTCGTATCGCGGTTTGATTGTCGTGGCCAATAGTACAAATTACCGGGTTCGATCTCGGGCTTTCATCAAAGACAAATGCACAAAAGGATCTTCAAATTTGCCATCGTGATGATAGGATGATGTGTCCCGACCACAAAAGCTGGGCCTACTACTACAACAACAACAACTACTACTACTACTACAACAATAAAAAATCAGGCTCCAGATCTAATATCAACACAACAAAAGATCCCACATTGCAAACAAACGCTGCCTTTCAAGTAACTCCCCATTAATTCGTTCAAGGCAGCAAAGATGGGCACATCGTTTTGAGCAATACACAAATCCAACCATTCCGAACGTTCTCAATATATTCGTCAAACAGTTGTTGATCAGTTTCCTTTCAGAAAGAAAACTTCCTGCAGAGTGAAGCATTTTATTTGACCACCTTGACCGCTAATAAAAAAGACCTCTAAAGAGCCCATTTATGTGCCTGGTCCTCTTCTCGTGGTGGGTGGTCGTCGAATGTGTGTGAGTGTGTGTCTGATTTCAGGAAGCCAATTGCCACCAAATAGTGCCCAAAGCCAAGCTTCAAGGAGTTCGTCTCATCCTCTGATTCGACCAACAACCCAAGCCACAACTAATGAAGAAGATTGGCCCAAGTTGCTACTTAGACGACTCCACTTCAAACATCATTGAATCATCCCATGACCAGCCGAGGGCAAATTTCACAGCAACTCCATTGTCGGTCTTCGTTTCGCCGAGTTCTTGCTCATCTGGCAATGGAAAAAACTTTTGAGGATCAAGTTGAGACCGAGCGTCCAAAGATTGAGAGTTTCCGCAACTTTTTTTTATGTCTATGGTCATTACACAGACCAGTCACCCTCCCTTTTCTGCGCCAAAAAGCCACCAAATTTGTCGGAATGATAATTCGTAAAAGAGACTTGCAGACACATGAAGTGTGGCTTTTACACTATTTTGCAACTATTTCGAGCAAGCTTGCACACTTTGATGGAAAACTAAGATATTTGTTCCTCTACAATAACTGATTACATTTTCACAGGTTGGGATGACCGATGGTTTTTGGTCAGGCAATGAAGAAGGGGAAAATGCGACGGTTGCCAAGTTTTCCCGTCTCTCTCTTTCAAATTGAGTTTATGACGTCACAACCGAGTGATTTTTTGGCGATTCTCCTGTGGTCCGGTCCCATTTATTATTTGTTATGCTAGTTGGAGATAGCCAACGATAAACTATGATTAATCGACGTTCCAAGAATGGCAAAAACGAGACTCCAAAGAGACCCTAATGATTGTTCGCAAGCAGGGGGGGG
>NC_081440.1:15428007-15470527 GCF_007210705.1 Tigriopus californicus | reverse complement strand
TGGCTTGCTCCATACCCTGTGATTATGAATTTCTTGACATTGACATAGAGTCGAGCGAGCTGGTGGATAATGTTGAGATCGGCTGTGATTTGATTTAAAAACCACACAAGTGGTGATTCCGTGGCTTTATTTTAATGGCGATCGTGATCATCAATGAAGATTGAAACATCAATTGCCCAGCCAGAGACGAGCCTTGCGGGGCAATAAACCAGAATCAGCCGTCGAACCTCATAAGCTCAATGAGTGTGTTTCTGATTAAATTTCAATCTCACACTGAGCCACGTGAAAACCGGGAGCTCAAATCGAGTCAGTTACTTCTACTCCGGTAAGATTTTGGGTCTCAAACTTCGACGTAAGGTGAGTGGGTTCTTGCATGGGTTCACCAGAATATAATGACCCAGGAAATCATCTTTCATGTGCAAGCACATTCACTCCGGTCGAGATCATCAACCTGCACTAGAACCACCAACATCACCAGGAAATCCCAGTCACAAAAGCCCAATTTTAAAGGACCAGTCAAAACAACTCTCCTTGCCGAGAGAGTCTTTTCCTTTGAATGAGCAGGTTAGCAAGGTTGAACTCCCTTAAAAGTGGCTTCGAGTCGATTTACCGTTTCTCCATGATCAGAATAATAAAAGAGTGCTCATGTTTCCTACATACCATCTTAATTCAACATAGAAGCAAAATGAAATGATTTTTTCCCCACAGAGGTTCAATCTGACCCACGAACTGCTTTTTTCGGCTTGATATTCACAATTTACATCAAGGACTGAAATGAAAGAAATGGGCTCTCCGGGCTGCTTTGTGTCGGGGCTAAACGGGCTGGGCTTTATTACCTAATTTCCCCCCGTTTTGGTGAAGCAACTTAAAAATTGGACAAGAAGAAGCACGGAAACGAGAGTCGTCATTTGGTAACGAATCCAATCAAAATATGGTAGTCATGCATGCCATTGATAATTGGGAAATTACACAGAGGGAGTGCATCATTTTACAACATGACATCTTGATGATCTGACAAATGAGGCCATTACTAGCCATCGACTGAGCATCAGACCTTTTACGACTACTAATTTGAGCGATCTTGTTTCCCTCTTTCCTCTGCTCAATGACCAAAAGTTGGCTTCGAGACTCGTTCTCTCTTCAAATAGAGCCTTTAAAGAATACCCCTGAACTAATCGAAACTCTTCTTGGGCAATGAATGGGGCGCTCCAATCCCCAATCTCATGTCATGCCAAGCCGCCATCATTCGTCGACCAGTCCGGGAAAAAATAACTTGGGGTATCTCCTCTTTTATGAGAGCCCTTCAGAAGTTAAAACACATAAACACGTCAGAGAGTTCTGATAACCCAATAATGGTGCTTGTATCAGAGTTATGGCTTCATCATTTAGCTACTACCAAGATTGCTTGAAATTGTAGTTCTTGCTCGCTTCCAGATTCATGCTGACACAAAGAAAAAAAAGCCATGAAAACAGGTGTTGTCAGGAGGATTCGAAGCTGGAATGGCACAGGTGAGCCCTCGAGACAAATTAGGGAATTAGCTGTTTAAAGGACCGAGACTCTTTTTTTGTACCCTTGTACACGTAATTATGATGGAGTCTTCACCACTTTCTCTCTTTTTGGCGGATTTCAAATGTCGACGGCTTGAAACTGAGATTTTTCCAGACTCTTTCATCTTCCCTGAACCAATGAATGGCATTAGCCTCTTGTGCCAAGAACCACTTATCAGAATGTGTGTATGTGTGAGTGTCCACAGATACGTAGGCAAGTGACTGGATAGTATTGTAGATGAGTTGAGTCAGAACCAGCAACTCAGAGTTCAATTTTAATGTCGGTTTCGTGAGGAGACCAAGTTTTTTAAAGCACATGTCAACACGACCAACCCAATGTCTAGAACAGAGAGAGAGAGAGAGAGAGATGTATGAATAAAATGACTTTTGAAGCAAAATGAAATACGAGAGGCGTTTGGGAATTTGAATCCAAATTTTAAAAAAGTCTGAAATGAAATGCCGTAGCTTTCGGTGCTTTACAAGGTTTGAGGTTCAATTTATAGAATCCATGTTGTCGAAGGATGAACAACTACTTTTAACAACTTTAGGGGTACCAAAGTATGGGAGGAAATGATTCCCTTGTAAGAAAAACGAAGCTTTTTTCGAGGTCAATGAAAACTAGAAAGAGTTGTTGCGTTTCGAGTTTTTTTTGTTTGAAGTAAAATTGGTGGTAATTACCACCAGAGCGACCTAATGATGCAGAACGGAGGAAGATGGGAGGTCAAAATTAAATAACGAGCACTAAGATTGACCATGACCACAAGAAGATTTTTTCCCTTCTGTATACTACACATATTTTATAACGCAAAAGATAGATCATGGCTTCAGCATTTGCTATTAGGCTAAAGTACTAGTATATTTCGTGATCTCGTGGTAAACCACGACCAGGTTTGAAAATAAAGCGGCAACTGAAATTGCAATTAGCTCTGAAATGACTTTACAGGGGAAAAGCTACCATCATCTCTTTTATGGCCCAAGCTTGACGGAATGGGTTATTTGCTGGGCATCAGCTGCGATTACAACCCTCAAAGCGAGAAAGAAGATCCCATTTCAGGGCCTCTTCCGTTCTTCTCGATTCAACCCGAAAATTGGATCCCTCCCATAAACATTCACTTGACTTTATACATCCAGCATCATTAGGCCATCAATCTCTGTCAGCAAGCAATTCTTTGTCATCGTTTCCTCAATCGTTTTTGGAGTCAATTGTCTAAATAGTTGACAAGGAATGGTGATTTGATCAATTTGGGTTGAATAAGTCGAAAGTCAGGGTATGCTACGAGTTTCAAATGTTAAAACAAACCGGAAAATCCTTCCCCTTCATCAATGGTTGAACACCTTGTCACGTTCAATAAAAAATTCCACAATTTTTGACTGATTGATATAGATATTTCAATGCGATTGCCAGAAAGCGCATTTTGTTCGAGGGGTCACAGGATTAGACTGAGAAGACATGAATGAACCTCGTGCCCATAAAATGTAGATTTTACTGGAACTATTCCGCAAGCTTGGCGCAACCTCAATCGTCAATTTTCACGTTCAATCTTGACGTCAGCAATGAAGATGGTTTAGTTGCTAGTATTTTTTTCGGTCGAGGTGAATGCAGTTTCTTAGCTATTCTGTGTAATTCGGTGAGCGAGCCATCAAGACAATTGTGATGGGACATTTCCTGTCTATTATCTGTTTTTGGCAGCAAGTTAGAAAACTCATACTATAATTGTGCCCATTTTTCAAATTTCCAAATTATGTCGACAATGACCTCTCTTCAATAGAACGTAGGTAGTAGGTACGATACGTGGCTCAAGCAAGTTGACGAGAAGACGCTGGTTGAAAATTGAAAAAGATCTCAAACAAAGGAAACATTCAAAAAAGAAGACAGACTTGAACATTGAGGTTTGCAACAAGAGATTCTTTGAGCTCGTTGTGCTGAAAATCAACCAAGATGTTGGATTGAAGAATGAAAAATCGAAAAGCACAATGAATGAAATCTTCCCCTTGGCCACCAAAATAGCTAAAATTCGTTTATGATTTGGATTATATGTGCTACTGCAATGTACAAAGACCATGAAAACTTCTGTCACAACCTGAATATCTGTGGAGTTATAGTAGGAGTGTTAAAAAAGTTTTGAGTTTATATATTACACGAGCCCTCTTCAACAAGGGTTATCTTGTGATACAATGTCTTTAGATCAAGTACGATACCTTTCAAGAGAATTTAACCAACCAATTAAACTCAACTTCCCAATTATGTTGAATCCTTTCAATTAGTCTCGTCTTTGCCCAAATTGCAAGAATTGAAACTATGATTTAATGGGTATTTAATGGCCCTTGTAGTCGCTGGTTATTGAAGTAGAGTGTATTTCCCAATTGGACAGACATCAATATATAGGCAAACAATCTTGTAATTAGCACATTCGCTACACCCTACCATAAGTTTATCACATGTAGACCCATAAATCCTTTCAAAAATTTGGAGACTGCTCAATAACCCCCCCAAAATTGGTGTTCATTTTTGAGGTTGCGAAGAATATTTGAGCGCATCTTCCGAAAACCATTCATAAACGTACTTTCCTTTTTTTCTTTGTTTGCTGATTTCAAAATTTGATTGTGTCATTAAAGATATTTTCAGTCACAAATTGATTACGATATTTTAATGTCAGAATCATAGTCACTGAAAATAAGGTTTTCTTCAAAAATACATTCTTGTTGAATGGCAAATAATTTTACCATTCTACGGCGAATGTGCCTCGCCCATTAGGGCTCCACTTGGTTCAGCAGGTTTACAAAAGGGCGAACAGGTCGGATAATGTTCTCTTGGAAAATTGCAGGAATGAATGGGCTCTCGTATATTTGGCAAGATTATGAAGGAATCTGATATTGTAAATCTTCAAATATATCCACGAGCTTCATCCCAACCCAGGTTTTCGTGTTGTATTGCAATGACCGTAGAAGCTTAACTTACGTTTTGAGAGCACCTTGAATACCTGGCGAATTCCGGTTAGTCAAATCAATGAAGATTGTTTTCCCTTCTTTCTCTTGTTCAATTAGTCTTTTAAGTAAAAGCTCTAATATTCGCAAGGACGACGTAGGCGTTAAACTGTTTGGTAGAAATTAAGTCCGACTTGGACAACCTACCTTCAAGGCCTAGCCAGATCCTCCAACTCTAATTCAGCGATGAATTAGATGTAATATATCAATGCAAAGTTAGATAATAATTACAACCCTTTTATCCTTATCATTCTGAACTGATTTCATTCCGAAATTCGAAATTCTGATGACTTAAAAAAATATTCGCCCTTGAAAGTCTCTTTGTATTCAAACCAATTATGAGTCATCGTCGTGCTTGATAACCTTTTTTAGGATAAAGACCTTGATGGGTACGTACTATTTGGGGCTTGTCACTCAATCAACGGATAATTCCCAATCTTTTGCCTGCAAATCTTTTTCAGAAGCGTATTAACGTAGCCGCCTTAACTAAAAGACAGTGTCAAAATTGAGCCTCGTCTTTTTTTGTTTGTTGACCTCAGAAAACGTTTGTACTCATCTCCACCGGGAATTTTAGTATTCTCTTGGTTATTTCGTATCGTATGTAGTTCATGAAGTTCGCTAGAACTCCACAAATTCGGGTCTTAATGTTCCTTTGTCAAATTGCGAGAACTCGTGGAATCAGGGCTTGCGGCACATAAACATTAACTTAAGAGTTTGATCTTTACCACGTCGACACTCGTTCTCAGCTTGCCCATTTAATTGGTGGGGTGATCAGTGGCCTTGTCAAAATACGTAGATGCACTCGCAAATTTAGGGCAGTGTGTGCCGAACTATGCGTGAGATCCGATGGTCGACTGCTTTAAGCTTCCTTTCTCAATCGTGATGATTCATGCATCATGACAATGGTGGATGCCTTAAATTTCTTGATATCTGTCGACAACACGATGCTCGGATTTCATCCACGTCAATTCAGAGCGCAGAAAACGATTCCCAGAAATTGAAAACCGAGGTCAAAGTACACTTTGACAATGGTGCGCGAACCGGATCTCGGAAGTGAATTCAGAATTGGACCTATCAAACTGAGGGCAGTTAAATGAGCTTGACTAAAATAAGAAAGTATGGTTTGAACTAAGTGGGGAAAAATGACTATTGGCATAAAATAAAATCATTTTAAAGATGAAGATCTTGTTTAAACTGGTTTCGACATAGTTGGAAGTTCACACAAGAGTGATTGAATTACATAGCTAATGGACATATGTAGTAATTGCAAGAGCTCGCGATGTTTTGTCATGAATTAATTTTATTTCATTTTTATTTATTTTTTCAGCCAAAATGACCAATAGAACAATGAAGAAACCCGTGAGAGAAGATGGTACTTCTTTTTTTTGACAAGCCTTGATTGTGGTGGGCTCAAGCTTTTCCTGAAAATGCAACAAGAACCCCAATACTTTACGCTCAAAAAGAGTAAATCTAAAAATACTTGCTTTTGTAGCCCAGGTCTCTTCACCCTGAGAAAAAGCTGTGATAAAGCACCTAGAGCAATCAAATTTCATCTAGAAACCTGCATAGTTTAGAGTGTAATGTAGATGCAATTTTGAGGGCTTTCTTTTCATTTAAAAGATGTTGAAATAATGAAATATCTTGAAACTTTTGTTCATTAGTTTAAAATTATGCAAAACTGGTTTCATGTTGTCTTTTTTTACGTGTTTTTTTTGCATTTGAACACGCTCATGTCTTTGGCATTAGTGATTATTTTTTTGCTTTCAAAAATATCCTTTCGTTTTTTAAAACAATTTGAATACAATTATTTGGCCCTCAAAAATATTTCTTCCAAACCAAGGTAATTACATGGTAACCATGTACATTGTTGGGGACATCCAGTGTACATCAATGAATTGTTGAATATTTTGCCATTTTGAAGGAGCTTTAAATATTCAAGCGTTTTTTTTTTTTACTTTCCAAAATTTAACGCTTATGGTTTCAAATAATCCTTAAATTGGAAATTTGTCTGTCATAGTTTTTCGCGAAAAATCGTCGATTTGAGTTCTTGCTCAATTGTTACGTTTTGAGCCTTGAAGAAAGATTTTTTGTACCTTTCGGCCTGGGCATTTCAACCCTGTTTACTGCTACTTTGCTATAATTCTTGTTGCAATCCTGATCTGAACTTCTTGACAATCTTTGATATTGGTTAGAATAGGTATGATTTTTGACTTAGAATTGCATTTAGCCAATTCTAATTCGTTGGTCTATCAAATGATATATATGAATAAAAGTTAAGTAAAATGAATAAATTTCTCGTCTTGAAATGCTGGGATTCCAATCACAGTAACGGTAAGAAAGTCCGCAAAAAAATCAGAAAACCACTCATTTTCTCAAATGTAACCTAGGTGTTGCTTAGAACTGTATCATTCAATGTAAATGCTTAAGGGGTAAATGCACTATACTCCTAGTGATGATAGTAGTCAAAAAGTCCTCAAAAATGTAATGAAAGAGTCTAAATGGTACAAAGTGTTTGAACTGCAGATCCTTGACGGAGGACTTACATACAGAAGTTGAGACAACGGCTTAAGTTTAGCTGTTAACAGCAAACTTGAAATTTAGTGATTCTGTATGATGTGCGTTCTGTATTGATATACGGGCGCAGAAAAAAAAATATTCCTTTGAAAAAGCTTCTTTTCCAAGAACTTTTTTGCCTTTACTTCAACGTCGTTCTAAAGATATGTATGATATTCCTAACATCTGTGTGGCAATAGTAAAGATAACCTTATTAGTTAAGGTATCTTGACTTAATTAACGTCATAAACCGACTTTGACTCAATTGAAAAATAGATTGAAAAAGATCGATTGGTGGACAGAGGTTAACTTTCGTTATGTTACATAACTTTGATATTAACATAAAAGGTTTGAAGTTGAAGAGGAGAATGAAGCTCTATTTCGTGATTTTAGATCAACTCTAGGCTAAAAAGGAAAGCTCTCTTGAGTGTCCGAAGATAGATCAGGTCAGATTTGGACAACACTTTGACCAAACTTTCAGATAAACGCTATATACAGGGAGACCAAGAATAAGCGGGACAACTTTAACTTTACATATCATCAAAACTAACAATCCTACAGCATCGTATGAACTTCAAATTTTTATGAAAGGTAATAAATAGACGGATTATAACCTTTCGTTTTAATAGTACTGGGGATTACATTCCTTGTAGTGGTTAAAAAAAGCCCGTGAAAAAAAAACCAAACCCCCCAAAAATGTTTAAAAAACCTCTTTTTATTTATTCTCAATGACCTCCCCTGGCTCTCACAACAGCATCAAGTCTTCCATTAACTGAATGGCAAGATGAACGGATGATGTCAGGATCGAGGTAAAGATCAAACAATGGGAGGACGAAGGCAAGATCACAACATTCACAGTAAAGAACGCGGCACAAGTAATATTAGGCATAGAAGGGGTTGCCCACGTGGTTCTTCTTCATCAGCTGGGACGAAGATGGCGCTGGATGACATTCCAAGGAGCCGACCGTGGTGACCACTTGGGGTGGATTTATCGGTATCTCAACTTGCTACACGGAACAAAGGATGATTTGACCCCGACCTTGCTCTCAATAATGCACTCAATGGAAAAGTCCATGACGTTGAGGTCAGTAGACAACGGGTGCCAAAAGTGTTTTCCGTCAGCCGTGTGGCTTAGGAAGCTCCTGGGTCACCCCAGTTCTGACTTTGAGCCCATGGCAAGACGTTTGCCTATAACAGGTCATGGTAGGTGATGTTTTGACCTTCACACACTCAAGAATGAAAATGAGGGGCGGTTTGAGGCCATTGGATGTCACATCTGCCCACACCATGACAGGCTATTTATTGGCGACGAAATATCGTCCCCCTGGTTCCCAGAATATTCTCCAGGTTTTTACTCAAAACAAGGTCATTGGGAGCATTGGAAACCCCTTCTATCGTAAAAATCTTCTCATACGACCAGATCACCTGAAGATGCTTTCAAGATTTTATCCAATTGCAAAGCATCTTTGCCGTTTGCTTATTTTCAGGTTGTTCAGACTCTTCGCAAGCTTTCCAGATGCATGAAGTTTGATGACTACTGCCTTTGGATCCATGTTCTGGGACTAATTTTGATCGCACAGTCTTACACTGGACCGTCTTGCACTGTAAAGCAGATGTTCGATCAATTTGAAACCAGTAATATTTTATGGTGCAGGCTTCAAACATATTAACTAGGCATAAAACAGTGTTCTGTCCCGCTTAATCCTGGTCGCCCTCGACAAGGGCTGGCCCGGTCTGATAACTGTAATTCGTTGGCACACCAAATATCGTATAAAATTAACTTAAAACAAATGATCGAAAAAAAGTCTCATCAAATAGTATGGGGATTGTATTCCTGTGATTAAATTAGGCCGTGAAATGCCAAACCAAATCAAGAGTGAATAGAGAAATGATTGCTCTGAACTCAGTAAAAGAATATGTCTTTCTTACTTATGTGATTATCTGCACAGTGGGCACGCTTCGATTAACAAACATTCTCTTTTTTGTAGGGCCTAAAATTCATGAAGTGTTAATCATTGAAAAGATATTCGTGACTTTGACCTGACATTTCAACGGTCATTCTGCCAGAAACAATTTTTTTGGCAAAGTTGGCTGGTAATTGAATTTTGAGCAAAAAAGATGTCAAAATATACCTTGAGCCTTTCAAGTGCTATCTACCAGTTCTTGTTAGAATTAGAACATACCAAAGAGTGCATGATATACCATATATGGGTGAGCTATTGAGTACATTGGAGCCTTAAATAAGCTCTCCTGAATGCTGACCACATTTTTTTTATTAAGCACGTGACCGGAATTGGATTTTGGTAGAGGCATCAAAAAAACATCAGGTTGTTGTTAAATAAATCCTCTAATGGGCTCATAGAAAAGGGATGTTTGCCCAAGTAGTTTTGTGTGTGTTCTTTCCAGGGAGTAGCATTTCTTCCGAGGTAGGATCATGGCTTTGTAGTCAATGAGCCAACAGACCTGAGATCTCGGACGTATTCAAAATGTTTCGAGCTGATGTGCCAATAGTAGGGATTATTTCGGGCTTAGATCTTCTCCAGCTCTGCATATTAGTAGTGAGGAATGGGAGCTTGGAGAGAGTTCTCAATAACATGGTGAACCAACTCAAATCACCAGATCTAAGGGACACTGGCTTGACAAAATGAATCTTTTTGCAATTGACTACCACAAGAGCGCTAGATCATTCATTTTATGAAGATTTATGTAGTGAGGTTGGACAAAGTATAACATTTGATCAAGCTGAGAACTGTTTTACGAAATTGTGGCGTGTTAATGCATGTAAGTCTCATTTGAAGAAGAACGCTATGGGTTGACTTGTTTGAGACTTCTTGATTCTCGACCCCAGGGTCCTCGTCAATATTCCAGGCATTCATGGCTGAACCCGTCACTAGTTGAAAATTCGGACATCAAAAGGCAACGAAGACGTTGAGCGATTTATTTATGAATGCAAAAGCAATAAAAGATCTGATTTAGGTAGAACAAAAACGAACACACTTTTCATGACCTTTTCGCTTCCAGGAGAAAGCTATTTATTGCATAACAATGGATAGCGAGGAAGTGTGATAACAGCTATGCTAAATCATTTTGGAATTAGGTTGCAATTGTGATTATCGGGAACATTATCTAGTTTTCTAAACCAATTCTTTTATTCAAGTATCTTGAGGCGAAAGAAAACCTACTTGAGATATACGTCTAAGGTATCTAAGAGTTCAAATGACAACAGTTTGACATTATCGACATCTAGGAATGATATTCATATATTATAACATGAATTAGATAATCAATAAATAGTACATATTACAAACAATCATAGACCTGAGGCCAAACAATTACTAATACTTAAATACTGATTGAATTACGAATTGCGTGCCTAGTGCGTGCCTAGTGTCTTCACGGACCAGCTGCTCCACATTAGCTCCATGCCCATCGACGAGGATTTCTTTTGGTTCCCGCGTCTTCCTCCATCTCAGTTTCTAAGTCCGTTTGAGGCTTGGAATGACACCCCAGCCACCATTTACCAATGGTGCGAGGATATCGGACACGCGGGTTTGCATCCACAGCAAAGGTGTCATCGTCAAAGCGATAATACGAGCTTCCTTTAAAGAAGTAGGTCTTGCCGTTGGTCCACCTTAACGCGGCACTCAGGTTATTGGGGACGCCACGCCATCTTTTGTTGATCTCCAACGGATACGAGTCCTCTACCGTTCGTTTATCAAAGTTGTACTTCCAATACAGTGATCCCCGGAATAAGTAGAGCTGGCTATTCTTGCCCCAAAGTAAGGCTGCGTCTATATCGCGATCGGGAGCCCCCGGGAACTCTTGCGAGATTGGCTTGGGATATCCGGGTTGGATATCAGTATTGAAATATTTTCCCACCTGGTCATCCTTGAAGATGTACGTCATACCATCGGTGGGATTGTAAAATGCAGCATCAACATCTCCCGGTAAACCACCCCAATCTTGATTGGTCCGAGGATACTGAGGCTCAAAGCCAGCCTTTTCCAGAGTCAACTTCCAATGATAATCACCTTGGAACACATAGAAGCTGCCATCTTTGGTTTCGGTAGCGGCATCAAAATAGGTATTGAAGCAGATGTCCGGTTTCGATGGACTGGGCACGATCCCAGGAGGTGAAGGATTCGGCAGAGCGGTCCCAAAAATGATGTCCGGACGTTTGGAAGTGTTGCAAATAGTTGTTGTCTCAGGCTTTGAAGTGGCTGTTTCTTTACTTTTCCCGTAAATGGACTGGATACCTTGGATGTCATCCGTCTCTAAATGAAGATCGTCCATCCAGCCCTGATAGAAAGGTGCCATGATTGATCGCTTAGCTTTGGAATGTTCCAATCCCAGGCTGTGGCCAATTTCGTGAACGGCCGTTTGCAGGAGCTGTTTGGCGTTCTTGGAAAAGGCCCGAGATTTGAAGCGCTCGTTAATCCACTCCTCATCCGAATCGAAATGAACATCCCCACCCCATCTGGGGAAGAAGGCATGAGCCAAAACCCCTCCACGACCATCAAAAGGATCATCTGATCCATGGTTGCGTCGGAAAAAGTCTAGTTGAATGTCAGCTTGTTCAGGGGCAAGGACACGTTTAAAATCCAAGTTGCTAGAATCGCTCCAGATTTGAAAGGCTCTTGAGATCTCCTTGTCGATTTCACTCTTGGTCAAAAGGGAGTCTGTTGGATAGTTGGAAATAAAATAGCTCAACTTCGTCTTCTCCCATCGACTGGAATGGCGGGCATATCGCTTAAATCGTAACTCCAATTTCCCCTTGTCAGCCACACCGCATCGAGGTTGCGCCATTTTCTCCAGAGTTGTTTCGTCGAGTTTCCCGGTCAAGTCCAATCCGGCGAAGTCTTGGAACTCGAGGATGGCATTTTCGAACACCGACGAATTTTGATCCACATGAGGCTGGTTCAAAGGCGCAGATCCAACCCCTCGGAAGGAGATCTCGGGGAAATATCCAAACCTGGCCAAATACATCACAGGATCTATTTTTGACTCTGGAGGAGGTTCCACGGGCATTGATAAAGCACAAGCCATTAAGGCCAAAATAACTGTCCCGGTCCTTCTGATCATCGCACTGCACTCTGCGAGCTAGCTCCGTGCTTCTAGATATTTTTTTTAACTTTTTTATGTAGAGCGATGGTGTTGCTCGAGAGGAGCTAGAACGAAGATTGGTATGCCAACCGAGACCTGAAGGACATCATATATGGAATTGAACTGTTGCCTGTGGTTGAAACCACCCCGTCAAACAATAGACGGGGGAATTCCTCAACCATTTGAAACCATGAAGCGCTGAAACGAGACGGGCACCCGGCCAACGATCGACGGAGAAGTGCGTCAAGAGCGTACGAACGCTTGGTTGCGTATATGTACAGTGTCCACCAAACTACACATTTTTAACACCTTTCTGGGCAAAGTTTGTTTTCTAATACGGGAACGCGTCATGAGAGCAAAGAATTCGTGGAAATGGGTAGGACAAATTTGATTTATGTGTAGCTTTGTCCATGGAAACAATATCTGGTCGCTTTTTTATCGTCCTGAGAAATTTAAAAGTCACGTGTATTAGTCGAGTTTATTTTACTTGGACTGGAAATACTTTGGTGGTTAGCAAAGTGTGTGGGGGGAGCAGAATTTGCGTGCGGTTGGGATTGTCTAAGTCTTTAATACCCGATTAATGGGATAACATTATTTATACAATATCCAATCCAAGTCTTCAATAGTTGGTAATTTAAGGTATGCATCGTTCCCGTGCAACCAAATCATGCATTGGCCCCTACCTTGCTCAGATTCTTAACTAGCTTCATTTGAGCCCAGCTTTTCATGTCCTCTGTACTGTATTCTGAAAGAGTTCACACATGATTGAAAACAAGTTTTTTTCTATTTCTACTTCGTAACCGCCTTCGCTTCAAAGCATCAAGCGAGCAGTCTCGTACGGTGATTTTTTAGTCCTGGCATTTCCGTATTGATGGCCATTTGAACTGTATTTGGTCTGGGCATGTTCTGTGTTTCGTTCAGGGAAGTCGTGAGGTTTTATTTTGAAACATAATTTAAGACTTTAAGATGCTAGGTTTGGTGAGATTTCCATCATAAATATCCGCGATAAGTTTGAATCCAGGTTCAAACGATATCCTCCAGGGTTCTGATTTGAACTTCCCCCGATATTTGGATCAGACTTCTTAGCTCATTGTAATACCAAGGCCATGTGAACCGTGACTTTAGGGTTTATCAAATATCTTCATTTACTTTGGGTCTTGTTTAATGATGCTTTCGCATACGTCATAATTTGTGTCAAGTTCTACTTATGTATATGTGAAATAGTTTTCGGTAAACCTCTATGGAATTGAAAATGACATCAAGTGTCATTCTTCAGTCTCAGAATAACGCTTCATCTTTAGGAAAGGTCCTTGATGTGTCGCCTCTCTGGGTTAGCAAACAACTGGATCAACCAACTATCTGACAAACGTGACAGGAATGAGTTTGGATTGACGTAGTTTTCCCAGAATCAAAACCTCAGGCCAAACATGGAATTGATAAAAAAAAAAAATTATTTTCCAATGTAATCGAAACTGGTTTCGAGACGCATTCAAAAATCTACGAAGAAGTAAACACGGCGGGTTTTCTATCAATTTATCTTTATTGAACTAAAAATTCATGTCATAGGCAATGAACGCAAATGACGGAAAAATGCATGTACATGGGAAACTCAAATGCCAGGGGAGGGGAAATCAATAAAAAAAAAAGGTCGATAATCGAAGTATTCTTGAATTTAGATTCAGTTGTTTAAACGGACTCATGTGTAAATGGAGGGGAGAATCAAAAATGCAGAAAGAAGAGCAAAGCAATATTGATATTTTTGGTTGAGTTTTTGCAGTTTTCTTGTAAAATTGTGGAATATTTTGGGGTGATTTGATGATGATTTATAGGACTACTTGATTTATGATCATCCTTTATATGGCTATTTTTTTGTTCTGATCCCTTAGATATATGTAAGTTCAATTATACAGCACTTGATCATAATGATGATAATGTAGTAGTAATATTAGCGGTAGTAGTAGTTGTTGTTGCTGTTGTTGTTGTTGTTGTTGTTGTAATCGTAATGATGATAATGATAATAAGAGTAGTAGTAGTAGTAATTGTAGTCGTAGTATTAATAATAGTAATTGTTGTAGCAATAGCAATAGTTGTAGTAGGGGTCGTAGTTGTGGTTTTATCAATGATAATAGACTTACTCATAATAAGTATTAATGATAGGAATAATGATAAGACTAGGAAGAATAGAAATGACCAAGAAAATAATAGTGATGGTAATCATCATAGTAGAAGTAATTCTTCTGTAATAAGTATCAGCAGAAAAAAGTAGTCGTAGGTCTGGTAGCAGCAGTTGTAGGACTAGTAAAAGTGGTGATAATAGCAGCACTATAAGTAATGGTCTTTGTGTTTTGAAGGTTGGTGAAGTAATCGAAGCATCTTGTTTTCATTGAGTGTTAAACTCGGTTTCAGTTGGAATCCAGGGACCTTCGAAGATTGGCCATTTTGAATTGATCGGCTTTGCTCATACAAACGCCAACGGTAAAAATGGGCTTTAGGACAAACCTGACGGTGTTCGTGAAAGTGGTTTGGAGAAAAGGGGGTTTAGTGAAACTAAGTTAAGTTACATTTGTTAATTGGGCTATTCACATGATAGAGTACCGCCGAAGGTGGCTGAGTTCTCTTCAAAGACTTTTTGATATGATTGGTTAATAGTAGTGTTAGAAATAATAATATTGAAAAAAAAAATCGTAATAGTTGTTGTGGTAGCATTAGCATTAGTCGTACTATTATCAATATTTGTTGTTTGTGGCTTCTAAAGTAATGTGGGAGCAAGAGTGTTTACAGATGTGTTGAATGAATGAATGAATTTTGATAGGGGAGTCAACGACTTGTTTGTTGGCCCAAAAAAGGATGAAGGTGCGTTCGAGAACTCGGGATTTAATGAGCCTTCACTTGCAAATGGCATGATCGGATGAGATTCAACGAACTCAAGACTGCTTTGGTGAAATGCTGGTTGGATTGTGTCTAGAACCAAGGGAACCATCCAATCTTTTGATTGTCCCTAAGAAAGCAATATTCTTTTAATTTGACTTGGTTTTGTTGTTGGTTTCATCGACTTCGAAATAAAATTCAGGGTGACTGACTAGGATAAACAAGGGTTCACTAATGACAAAGAAGGTTTCAATTGGACTAATTCGTCAAGATAAAGACGGGTCACTTAGATGGTTGTTGATGATTATGGTAACGATGTTGCTTCTTATGACTAATGAGAATTAGGTAAATTAACAAACCAAGGAAAATTGAGTTCTTGGCACAAGAGAAGTTACTTGAAGAGGATCTGAATTCGATCAAAGTAGAGAAAGAGAGTGTCAACTGATCCTTGGGAAATGAATTTCATGATATCTTGAAGTTACAAGCAAATAGATTTTCCATCAGCTTCTCTTTGAACCAAAGGCTCGAAGGATCCGAGGTAGGATCCAAGATTCCTGACTAGACAATGGGTAAAAGAGTATTTTTTTGTCACAAATTTAACATAGTTCAAAGGTGGACAAAGAGGGAATCAGGGGCTAAGGGTGGCGGGATTGGGTTGGCACTTTATCGAGATTGGAGGAGATGGGTCATCTTCATTCACAGAAGCTGATATCAATGCCAAGATTAAGCAGTGCTTCTGAGGGGGACGCTCCTAACTTGAGCTCATTTGGAAACCAGAGAGGCATCCTAAATCAAGATTAGGGCCAGGTGGTGATGGGATTGCTGGCCAATGTTAGGTTCTCATGGCTCACACTGAACATCAGCCGTAATCTTACCCCTTCTCACACTGTCAATTATCACAGAAAAGTTTCTGTAAATGTTTTTTTTTGTAACTGGTTGTCTTTTACATCCTGGAACAGGGTGGCCATAAGATTTTTGATTATCTTACTAAATACAAGCAGGCTTACAATGTGTGACAGTTGGTGACTAGCTCCAGCAACAATCTTGCTCGGGTAGAACTGAATTCAAGAGGTTATGCACCTAAAAGACTATGTGGGTTCGTTCCCGTTTGGTACTTCATTACTGGGCATAATTATGTACATTTCTATGCAGGACATATCAGGGTCAGGGTTAAAGTCAAGTCGGTTCACACGCTATCTCTCATTACTGGATTCAGTCCAAATGTGGATGATGAGCTTCGACTTTTAAGAAGTTAGAATTGGGATATATGGGGGAGAGACGGGTCCAAGAGCTTCTAGGCCCGCTGGTCTTCAGAGGACTACATCATGAAGATATTAATAACTAGTGAACGAGCAGGCCTCTGAATTAGGTAGTGATCGATGCATGGGCTGTGTTCCTGTTTTTCTCTTGAGTCGTGTGGAATTTGTTCTTCTTCTTTCATTGGGAAAATCCAGCTCACTCTGTAAGAAAGGGAGACCAAAGTTAGATCGGTACTCGTGCACACTTGATCGAGGGACAGTTAACAATGAAAAAACACGGAGATTCAGAGAACGGTCCTTTATGATGCTGGGAATATTCTTGAAGAGGACTCAATTGGAACACGTAGTAAACTAGCCCTTGACCTGAATTATCTGTCCGCAGCCCAATTGCTCGAATAATCCACTATGCAATGGGAACATGGAACACTCAGGCAATCTTGGCACCTGGCATCGGCCTTGAACACATCAACGATGAGACATCAAGATGTTCGTAAACGACAATGAACATTTTAAGCTGCTTTTTTGCATCTCCGTCCCAGGCTGGTTTTATGGAACACATCGGGACGAACAGAGGAGCCATGAATCATTTCCAGAAATGCATGGACAGACACGGGAAACAGTGGCAACACCAAGAATGTCTTCATCCTCATCAGGGATGAGATGTTCACTTACAAGGTAGAAAACCAGAGCGAAGAGAGAATGGAGAGCCACCAGCTTCGAATTGTGAGGGTGTTTTTTTCCATTAGGTTTTGAGCAAAATTTGATCGAAGAGAGCTTAAAAATAGTATATGATAGGGAAGAAGGTATGTAGGTAGGATATCAAATTCTATGCTGTTTGGCTGTTTGCTCGTCATTTTTGGTGAGACCCAGCAAGGGCACTGATAATCGAGAAGCACTGAACTTTGTATGTCTTTGGCGCGGTGGGCATCGGGTCGGGCTCAATCATCCTGAGATTGGTCGATCGATCGAAAGCGGAATTGCAGAAAGTATTTGAGGATAAGTTCAACAGGATGATTACACCTATTGAGTGGATAGGCACGCATGAGATTGGATTGGGATCAAACAACGAGGACAACAGGACGTTTGTCCCACCGCCGACGTGGTGTCCCACAGCAAAATCCACTCTGCTCAAGAATCCAAATGGATGCAATTGAGCATTGTTGTACCAGTACAGTGCCAAGGGTTTAGTCGGCGAAGGAGAAACGGTTCCGCCGCCTGCCTTTACCGGAGTTGATGCAATCATCGCCGTCGTCTCTTACCTTTGATGGTCTTTCTTGTTAGTAAGGCCGGCTGGCATCCTTGGGTCTCTTCAATTGGACCTTAAGCCTCTTCATCCCAATTTGAAACCCATTCATGGCCTGAATTGCCGCCTGGGCACTGGTCGGGTTGTCAAAGCTCACAAAGCCTGAAATGGAACAGTGAATAGCGCTTCATTAACCACTTGTCAACGACATATTTCTCCACTAATGAGACGACATTATGCCACAGGGAGGGAGGGAGGTAGGGAAGGCGAGGACATGAGAGCGAGAGAGACCGAGAGAGAAATCTCAATGGCCAGAAATGGGCTAAAGGATTAGAGGGATCTTTCTTTCTCTCTCTTTCCATTTGCTGTTCTTCTTCCCAAGACTCCTTTCACTCCGTCATTGCCAGTGGCTCAATCTCCTACGCAGACTACCTCTGTGGTACCCACTGCTCGTAGATACGCTACAGTTGGTCTGTCCTCGCCTCATACACTCAACAGGATTTCTTTCTCGGGAAAAATGGCTGTGATTGGACCAAGATCGGGGGAAGGGAACGCTTTTTTCCAAAGCTCACACGATTGGGACACGAGACTCCTGGAGCTATACTATATCGCTGATTGATTTTTGATTGCTTTATTGAGTCGTTTCCCGTTTTTCCCTTTTTCTCTAGATTACAGGAGAGATCTTACTTAGGCAAGTCAATTTGCTGGAAAATCGCTCGAGGCGATTGTACAGAAATCAATTAATGATCCAGAGGAACAGCCTCATGTTTCCATCTTATCCGGGCTATCTGGTTTCGTTGGCCAGAATAATAACCCTTCGACTACCAGGATAACTAACGGGTTTTAAGACGGTGTCGAGTGCTCGTGAGGGGCTAGATGCTTTAGGGGAGTTCTTACCGAAACATTTGCTCTGATTTGTGGCTCTGTCAATGAAGACCTTGGAGCTGATGACATTACCGAACGGTAGGAACATCTGCATCAACTCCGCGTCACCGAATTCTTGTGGGAGATGATATATGAAGAGATTGCAGCCTTCCGGACCAGAGATGGAACATCCTAAAATGGGACCAGATTGGATTGAAACAGATGATAGCAACAATAATACGAGTTTTTTCTTCTATGATTCCCATCTTGATGTTCATTTCTAACTCTTTTTCCCTTACCGTTCCTCCTACCCTTCGATCCAATAAGGCATTCATTGGTAGTTGGTCAAACAGCTCTGAGTTATTGTGGGATTGAAAACAAATCTCTGCCAAAGAGCGTTCCATTGTGCGGATGACGTTCAAACGAGACGATTTGATGTTTCAATAGTTTTTCATTCAATTTAATTTGAACCGAAAAATTCCCTAAGCAGGAACCTGAAGTGCAAGCCCGTTGGCCATAAGAGTATTGGTGGAATTGGGATTGCTTATCACTTATCACATGCAGTATTTAAGAAACATGTGGAAAGTTACAGCTGAATTCCAAAAGATAAAAGTAAACTAACAAACAAGCACCTTGTCTTTTTCGGTCCATCACTAAATTTGATGATATCATGTACTAGATAATCCCAAAGAGCAAAGAGGTCTTTGACATGGCTAAGCCTTAGACGAAGACTTCATGTGTGCATAAATGCATCAATGTTCCAACTAAATTTGAATGGTCTTTCACATAGAGAGCGCTTCCGAGTTTTGTGTTTGTAACAGGTTGATTTTGCATTTTATCCAAACATAGTAAACAATTGACATTTGGAAAAGGACATCGATAAAAAGGCTTAATCAGTTTTACGCGCAAAAAAGGAAAAGGTAATCTATCGACTTCTAGAAATCATTATCAGCCGTGAGTTTTAAATGGGAAATGGTAACATTTTTGGATGCTTTGATCAAAGAACCCAGTAGCGCCTCCTGGTGGAAATAGCATTGAAATTGTTCAGGAACTTCAACTTTGTACGAACAACATCCCCTGCGTCGATATAATGAGTTTCATTTAAAATCTATTCATTCATTGACTGATGAGCGTGCAAAATGACTAAGCTCTAAGGACATGAGGCATCCCCAACTTATTTACGAGTTTTTGATTTTCAGTCAAAAGTATACAACACCATTGCAATTCGATAACAAAACGACTAGGTGTGAATTGTGTTTACAAGCACCATTTGTCTATGACAATCAAGCAGTCAAGTCATGTGTATGTGTGTGTGTGCGAGAGAGAGAGAGAGAGAGAGTGAAAATTCATTCCCAATACATTAAAAAGACCTGCAAACACAGAAGAAACCAGAGAGGACACATTTACGCCATCCAAGTTACCTGAAATGACTTTCGTTATATGTGTAATAGTACCTTCGCGAGGATTTAGAGTCGTACCCAAGGTTGATCCAGTGGTCGGGGATCCGGGACCACCCGCCTGTTGCATCTGCAAAGCCGTAGCCAAGGACAATGGGAGTGACCCTTGGGCGCAACCGCCATTCTGGCCCATGTTTCCGTTGTTGGCGACTGATTGGATGAGAGCGGCAGAATTGGCCGGGAGAACGTTGGGGTTGGATGCGGCCACAGCCATGGCTGCGGGGTTGAGCTGACTGGCAGCGTACACTGAGGCATACAGAGCGGCCATTGAGCCAGGGTAACCGGAGGCCGTGGTATGGGCTGAGGTGTGGGTTGGTTGTTTGGTTGAATGGTTATGTTTAGGGGGGAAGAAAAGAAAATTTGTATGCAAGAGTCAAGCTACACAGAGTGGTTATTTTGTTCTCAGAAATGACTGAAGGCTGGTTAGTGAGTTCGTCGAACTAGTTTGAACTGTAAATGAACGACTCCCCACATCTAAGCTCGTGTACGGCAAGATTTAGAATAACACATCAAGGAAAAGCAGGAAAACAAAAAAAGAGTCAACGAGGAACATGAGAATGAAATAAGAACATCGAGACATGAATATAATAAAGAAAGAGATCATACAATCTCGGATGGAACTTGGTTCTGGAGAAGGGGAAAAAGCGCGCGGCCAAATGGATAAATTAGGCTGGAACACGGTGTTTATGTCATCATCATGAGATAGACGGGAGAGAAAATCAATTTGAAAAATGCCAACCAATACAAATCTCGGGGGTTAACTCAAAACATTCAAAACATGTAAGAGAAAAAACAACTTTGACAGATTAAGTCACTTACCGATTCCAGGATAAGGGATGGTGGAATAGGCCTGTTGTAAGGCTTGAGTACCATCACCATTGGTCAATCCTTGGGCTGCGGAAAGAAGAGAGTGCCAAAGTCAGTAATGGCCAGTAGTGCAATCCGCACTTGAAATTACTCGAACCATAATTAATCGTCATGCCATTGAAATATAATGTTACGGTATTGTACATCGAACACAAGCCACGAAAGCGTGTGTTGGAATGTGTTTTGCTCTTTGTGTGTGTACGTAAATAAAGAAGTATCTACGACACGCCCCCTTTTTAAGAAGCAATGATGGAAAGATCATCATGATTATCAATGACTGCAGCAACAGGTCCTGGACGGACGGAAAAGATGGTGTGGCAAAGGCTCTTACGTGCTGCGGAGTAAGCTGCAGCTGCTGGGTGTAGGCCAGCAGCTGTAGCTGCATAAACAGCTGCAGCTGAGAGAGGCTCAGCTGAGGAAACAGCTCCTGTCCCACTGCTACTGCCCACTGGGCTGGGCGTGGCAGAGCCTGTTGCGGCGGCTGCGGCGATAGTCAAAGGTTGTGTTCCACCTGCGTAGGGAGAGGGCAAAAAATTGGGTGTTGGATAATGAGCAAGAACACATGAAACCAAACACATGACAGACCAGATCCAGACTTCTTCGAGCCGCAGAGGTGCCATAGTAAAGGTCAGCCCACGTCCTCCATTGTGAGGCATACATAGTGGGTATTGCACTTGGCACTCAAAACCAATGTTTGGAATGCAATCAAAACGTTTCGTTCACTCTACTTTGTCAGTTAGGAACAGTATGTTAATGACTAAACAGGGCATGAGTGCTCAGTGCAAAGGCTATTGCTAATGCCATTGCCATTGGCATATGGAGTTGGGAAACACCTCTGAGGGAGAAAATTGGTCTGTGTATCTGTGGATGCAAAGTGTGAAGAATATCATCGAGGCACAAAAGGTGACTGACTTGACACAGACACACACACACACAGGAAATCAACATATCAAAGTTTCTTTGAAGTTTCTTTTGACGATTCCTCCTCCCTCTTCTCCAGCTCGTTCTCGGATCCTCCTCTCGTTCCTCCTATTCCTCGATCCTTCACGTTCACGTCCTTCTCGTGCTGCTCGTGATCCTCCATTTCGATTCTTCATCCCACAAGAGCCCTTTCACAGCCCTTTTGCAGCCCTCGGTCCGTAACCCTTGGTCCTTGGCTGCGTCGTGCCTCTTCAAACTTGCTCGCTACTATCTCTTCTCGCCCAAACCCAGTCCCACCATATGTCACACATTCAACTTTCCAAAGGAGTTCACACTCAGCAGGCGCCTAAGGACCTCGGACGACCGACCAACTAGCTCCCTCCTTGCCTCCCAAGAAAACTCAAGAGCCACCCAATGGTTGGTAAACCTCTTGATGATGGGACAACCACACCAACTGTCTCAGGTTTACCATTCAAACGTAAAGCATACACTGATGATGAATAGGAATGGTGTTGGCGGTGGTGAGGAGGAAGAGGAGCAGGAGGAGAAAGAAGAAGCGGAATACAGAGTAATGGTATCATACATACAACCACCGACCATAAATTCACACTTTGCCAAAATACCGAGTGCTTGATGAGACACCAAAGATTTGATTCAATTTGAACATAGTGTTACGTACAAGCGTAGCTCTCACCTGAGGTGGACGTCACCACCCCGGCATTCGTCAATCCATTGAGGGCGGGACCAATTTGGGCGGTGGGCAGTCCCGTCATGGGGGATATGTAAGTTCCACCTGCTTGGCCCGTGGTGGCGGCCATTAGAGCAGCCTGTTGCTGCATAAATTGGGAGTTCAGCGGAGCATACTAAAAAGCAAAAGAAAAACAACCGCTCATTGATGATCTGCTGTTAACAAACGTTACCATTGAAAACGAATGGTTGATACACATACCTGAGTGTAGGTGCCATAGTTTCCAAATTGGTTGAAAACGAAAGGATTGAGGAGTCCCATGTTTCCGGCCATTTGCTGCATTCTACGAAGTTGACGCTCTTTTTCAGTATCTGCGAATTTTACCACCAGACTGGACGAAGCTCCCTGGAAGCAAACAAGATACACGTGTAATATCGGAAGAAGAAAACTCCTTGAATTCCCAGCCAAACTTGTCTAGTCATGTTCAATTGTTCACCTAAGTACAATAAGAAAGTTCTTATCGCAAAATATGAAAACCATCTCCTTGTGCTTGACGGTAGGATAAAAGTATCTCTTCTCGGTTTTTTTTATCATATCCATACCATCTAGCAACGCTTCAATTCAGACCAGAGAGCCCGTTTCATAAGATACGGAGGAACCCCCAGCAGCATCACAAGATGATGATGATGAAAAAGAAGAAATAGAAGAAGAACAAGGAGAAGAAGAAGAAGCAGGAGAAGAACTCGAGCCAGACGAAGGCGAAGGATACATTGTAGTAGGAGAGGAAGCAACCCGAGTGGAAAGTCTTTGTTCCTCCTCTCCATGGCCTGGAGCGATCGGAAACTCTTTATTAAAACGTCCCCAAGTGTCTTGGCAAGGGCCACTGAATCACTACAAAGAAGATGATCCTGGACAAAATGAAGAACTATGCGGAAATTCTGCCGATATTGGCCCTCGCTCCGTTCCTCCGCTCGTCCGTCCTCAAGTTACTTATCGACTCCGACTGTGTTCCCGAAAATCCTCGGTCCACACCGTCGGGTATGTAAACTTTTCTTTGTTGAGTAACGTTATAAATGACATGAATATGAAAACTGCTCCCGAATTCTTTTGTAGGAAAATAGCCAATTATGGGAGGAGCCGCCGGGCCCCTCCGACCACTTGTTCGAACATATATCCAATACTGTGGAACGACCTTATTTTCCCAGACGAGGCTCTCGAATTAAAATTGCGCTTTCTTTGAAACAAAAAAGCCATCTTGACCGGGTGGAATAACACAACCCGTTCGTTCTCTTGTTGTTCCACTGTTCCACTGTTCCTTAGTTTCCTCTTCCCTCGATGGTCCATAGTTCACATTGATCCACCACACAAGCCAAGGACCCACACAGACTCATCCGTCTATTGGACAGAAAATCGACCCAATCTATGTAATGAACCTTGGTCCACTATTGATAGCGATGGCCATTGGGGCACCCATCGTGCTGTAGCAGCTTCCGACGACCCACTTTGATACAAAGGCTCCTGCACTTTCAGACTTGCTTGTGTCTTCTTTTTTTTGCCACGAATCCAACCCTCCTCTTTCCGGGAACAGGGCCATGGAACAACCAACGAAGCTCGTCGGTACTTCAGTTTACTGTACTAATTTGACATACACGCCCACAGCCGTGTATTGGCCCTGAATGAAAGGAGGCACCCTGACCTTGGTCTATCACTTCATTAGTGATGGAATGGGGGGGGGCTTTGATTTAGACATGGCGTTGTCCATTGGAAACGTTGTCTCGATTCGCACCTGATCCAAGGGACTTGTTCCGTGTCTCTAGTGTATGCCTCTGTGCTCATGTGTGAGTCCATCTCTTGAAGGGACTCCTTCGGATCTGTTGAAAGGGGAGGCCAAAGTATTATCTAGATGAATGGGGTATTTTTCAGAGTCGCCTCCTCGTTAACAATGAGAGAACGGCGGAACCAAGGGAGGAACAAGAAGACGAGAAAGAAGACGAGGAGGAAGAGGAGGAGAAGGAGGAGAAGAAGGCGAAGAAGGAGAAGAAGAATGAGATAGAGGCAACAACTTCAGACTGGCCCTGAGTCTATTGGGTCGACTTTTTGGCTGGGCACTCGTACAATTGTTGCTTCCTCTCTTTCTCTTTCCTTTCCGACTTGGCTTTCTTTGACACAAGAGATCTTGGAACAAATTTGTCCGTTTTGCCCGTAAGGTCAAGAGATAGACCACCGCACCATATCATGATGGAAGCAAGGAAAAGCTGGCTTTGGATCATGGGTTGGGAGTACGTAGTCTCTCTTCAGGTTCTTTTCTCGGCATGTCATTCAAGTGCGTGATTTGGCAGATGGAACAGTTGAACTGTCTTGGCTGTCAAGCAGAAAATGACTTTTCGTCTTGATAACGTCATAAATTGCCATCGTCATTGCATGCACGATTTTCTTCGGGCGAATTGAATGTCCCTCTCTGAATTTGACTGCCAAAAATTTTCATCTCTTTCATTCTCCTTCAGCAAATGTTTAATCTTTTGAAAGGGAGCATCCATTCGACGAGAGGAAAGTAAAACGAGCCAACGCCTCATTTGACGTTGTCAGTAAGTGATGTCAGCAAATCTCCATCCCAAGGCAAATAATTTACCGAAAATCCAATTCGACAAATGGAAAGGGAACCATCCCAATCTGTTGCTCTCTCTCTCTCTGTGTCCTTCTGTCGCTCTTTTATCGCAGAGGAGGCCTTGTCCCTGCCAAACTGACCCAAAACTCTAGACTTACTTCAAAAGAATCCCACTAATAAAGGGCCCTTTCACAAAGCTGCACACATACACACACACACATTCACACGCATGCACCAAAAGCCCTCCAAGGCCTAGAAGGGAGGGAAAACGAGCGTGTGGTCCATTCGTACGTACCCAATGGGCGGGCAACTGGGGGTAAATAGGTATCCAGGGACCGTTTGGGACATCTACCACACTTTGACTTTGACTCGGTAATGTGACTTTATAGCTTCTCTTCAAAGGGCCAACAAAGAAAGGAGAACCAACCAACGAAGGAGAAGGTGAAAGAAGAAAAAGAACACGAAGAGGACGACGATGACGACGATGACGGCGATGACGGCGAAGGCAAGCCACGCTAGTAGTGTGGACCGTCGTTTTCCTCTTTGAAGCTCAAGGAATGGGTTGAAAATTGAAATTGGAATTTGTTTTCATTTTTTCACCGTTCATTTCCCCTCTCGTTCCCTTTGGCTTGCTCATGGAGAAAACTTGAACATCAAAGGAATTTTGAGGAACTCAAATTGGCACTAATGTCCTAAGACTTCAAAGTATGCCTTAACAATGTAGAGTTCGATAAAGACATTGTTAGTCCTCCAATTTCAGCCAGGTCATTGGAAATCTCAATTCGCAAACCCACGCTAGTAGTAGCCCGTCCTCATAATTACGTTTCATGCAATAAGGAGCCACTTTCCGTCAAAAAGAAACGTAACTTGTCTCAAGTTTGGAACCAGAGCAGAATTTTGGATACTATCCATTATCAACGTAATGAATGTTTTTTGTGCTTACTGGCATCGTTTGACTTCCGTGTAGGCCTTCAATGGCGGTTTGTGCCTCCTGTTGGCTACCAAGCTTGACGAATGCGCAACCTGAAAAATCACAAGGAAATTTCGAATCAATCAATGAAGATATCATTCTCAGAATACTTCGAATATGGAGTGAATTTAGTTGTCAGAACTGAACGTCCAAATTTTCGTTTCGCCAAAGCCCTCGTAGTAATCAGCCAAAACTTAAACAATCAGCCTCTAGAAAAGCCACCCTCGATCATAATAGCAACAATAGTGGGAGTAGCCAAGTTGAAATATTTCCTGCACCCTTGTTCCCTTGTTCAGAGCTCGACGGGGTCAAGAGTGAAACTTCAAAGCTCGGACCGGTTGGTCGTGGTTTCATGAATAAAATTCATTTTGGATCGTCGTGAATATGACCCGCGGTCCCTGAAGTATTTCATTTCAGAAAAGTTTTCACCCCCTTGCCCAGTCAGTACGTAGGGAAGTGCCTGAAAAAGGAGTCAGTTGGAACTCGGAGCTGAGCAATGGTCCCTATTCCGTCTTTGACTCATCTGGGCTGAGTGTTGTTGTCAAGGAACTTGGCTTTGTAGCACTTGTGTTGTATAGTGCTGTATTTGTGTGTATTATGTACTCTTCCTGTGCTTCGTTCTGCGGTACATGTACTCGTACATACACAGTAGTAGTGGGTAGGTAGGTAAACGAGAAAGGAACCACGGCGTATGGCCGCTTATCTTCATTGGCCATTCGCGCATTTTCCACGTGAATGAATCCAGTGGCAAAAGGCAACTGCCGGATGGAGACAACTTTTTCCTTTCGAGGAGTGCATGGAACAAGACGAGGAGCCCAGTGCGGGTTTTTGGGTGGGGAGTTCCATTTTAAAGTTCGGAAACGCGCATGATGCATTTAATCAGAAAGCTCCATTTTCGAAAAAATAGACCGACTGTACTGTGGATGAGCAAAGTGCAGGGAGGAAGTGGGGGAAGGTGAGAAGGTGGAAAGTGTTCCCATTCCAATCCCGAGGAGTTTATCGCCAATCCAACGTGGTGGAGAAGTAAGAAGAGGAGGAGGAGAAGGAGGAGGAGCTGGATGAAGCAAATAGTCCCAATTCAAACAAAAGAGTCCAAAAAAAGAGAGTGAAAAAGCTGAATGGAAGTGCCAGTTCCCATTCTCTCAGGTTCCATTGGAACATTGGAATGGTCGTTCTCGGGACGCGCAACAATAACAACCATGTCCGGCCAAGTTAGTCAAATCCCATGGATTTGCTCACTCTTTTTCACTTCATCACGGACGCGGGGAATGGAAAGACAGAAAGAGAGATGGAACAAGCCAAAGTGGGAACCGAGGAACAACAGTCCAAAAAAGTGAAGGGACAACAGGGGAACGGTGAGGGGATGACGGAGAACAAGACGAAAAAGGAGCAGAAGACACCAACGTCTCAAATGGACTTTTGAAAAAGAAAGAAAGAAAGAACCCAGACGAGGAAAGAGACAAGAACGACCGAGATGATGAGAATGGTCCCGGGGACGAACGAGTTGGTCCATGTGTGTCTTTGAAAGGGTGTTCTCAATTCCCTGTCAATGTTCTTTCACGACCCAAAGACACAAAAATAATAGCTTCACTCTCACTCCGGCTTTGGATCAGAGCTGTTTTTCCACCTATGGCCAGAAGAGCTTCTTGCATAATATTATTGGCGCTCTCCGAAATCCCTGGGATTTTCTCCAGGTGAGTGGCGACACAAACAATTTGGGACTACTTTTATTTTCCTTAGTTTCCACTTTGGTCTTTATTTGTTCTTGAGGAAATCCCTCTAGTCCCTTCTCACACTCCAGACTCGATCTGTTGAAAGGAAAAGAGGAAGAAGAAGAAGGAGGAGGAGGAGGAGGAGGAGAAGGAGAAGGAGAGAATTCGCCTCTATCTCTTCGCATTTGGTCCCAAGAATTTGAGTTTGTTTTGGACCTTGATCATGGAACGAGTGGCAAAAAGAGAACGAGACGACTAGGAGGAGGAGTAGGAGGGGGAAAGGGAAAGGGAAAGGGAAACACCTTAGTACTCTGGATCTCAAGCTCTTAAAAAGCCTTATTTTCTATTCAAAACATGTTTCTCAAATTGGGTGTTATTTGCACGGGAGATAAGGAATGGGGTGAAGTCCATGTAGTATGAATGCGTTCAAAAGATCCGCGGTAGATTTCCCGAGAAGGCCACTTCAGGGTTGGTGTAATGCTTGACAAACATGTGATAGGGTGGCCATTCAACCATGAATAGACATATTTATTGAAGAGTGAAATAACAAGCATAAGCCATCATTCAGGATGTAAGTGTACGTTTCTCCCCCCCCCCAAAAAAAAACGCTAATGGCTTCTTGCATCATGTGGCCTTTTAAACATTGTTTTTTTTTAAATCTAATGTAAACCCATCAAGCAAAAGGTCATTCCGAGTTTTGTACGAAAGGATGTCCCTAAATTTGACTCTTTTAAGAGTCCTTTGCGATTGAATGGCGGTTTAGGGGCGAGAAGTCTGAAATAGAGTGTTGGAAGCCCTGAGCACAATCCAAGAATGAAAGAGGGAAGCTCCAAAGCGAACGAGATAAACAACTTAAGTCCCGGGGTTCGAAGCCATAGGGCCACAACCCATGTTAGGAGGAACAACAGCACCAACAACAACAACAACAGCATTGCTACCACTACGCTACCACACAAGTACATAGAGTAAGAATGTGTGCACAAGGATGAGAGGTGAATCTATTTCCCAAAGCTTTGCATTCGAAGTCTCTCCGAGGTCCTCCCTGTTGGAACCACTTGAAAAACGGCCCTCTGCAAAGTGGAACCAGTTATGGAGAATCGATACAGTGGTAAGACGAGCGAATCCCTTTGTTTGGTCCCCACCATTGCATGGCTAAATTTCAGAGAGGGGGAAATTTGAGTGTAATGATCCATTAAGGGTCACTCCAGTTTTTCGTCCCCTCATTAAAACGTCAGTGTTCTTCTCCTCTTTTTATGGTTGACAATCCTGGGAGTCGAGAAAGTTGGTTCCAAAGTCAAAAGACTTGTTGTTCCAACAGGTTCCAATCTCGGCTCCCGTCTTCCCATTCACAAAAAAGTGGGACCGCTCCATGTTCCATCTCGTTTCTCTCAGAGCTTGGTCACCAAATATGAAGCAGGGATGAAAGGGATGAAATAAAAAGAGGAGAAGAAAAAGGTGAGGGAGAATGGAAAAGGCTGGAAACAACCGGGTGACGGAAATCTGCACAAGAAAGGCTCTAATTTTGATCCTTTAGTAGGTCTTGTTGACCTAACATCCTAGTGCTAGGCAACCAACGTGAGTCATGGATCCAAACAGCGAGCGAACAAGCAAGTTCACGAAAGTTATTCCTTTGTGTTTCGGAGTCTGAAGTCTAATCATAATGAAGACGAATCCACAACTTGGTTCTGTTCTAACTAGGATAAATGATTCAATATACCAGATTGCTACTCATGTGGAGTCTTGATAAGTTCACTGAGAAAGAAGATAAGCTGAAGAGGAGGAACTTCAACTTTCCTTCGTACCTTCTTCGTCCTTTTGTGCTTCCAAACAAGACGAAAAAAGAAACGCAAGAGATATTTTTTTCAAAGTCAGCATCAGCAGAAAAGATTCCAACGGCCTTCTTTCTCCCCCTAATGAGGATCAAAAATGAAGAGCCTTTTCTTTCCCTCAGGCGCCGCCACAATCACTGGGGGAGGTCAAGCTATTTCTTTTTCCAACTTGAATGTACGCTTTTTATCAAGTACGTTTGATCTTGGCTTCCTTCCATCGAGCAGTATCCATATCCTGCAATGGGTCCTTTTTTCAATCTTCCCTCATTGTAGGTATAACAGCCACACTGGAACGACATGGTCGGTCCTTCATTCGACTTTGAAAAGACGTCACGGAAGCATTGGACGAAAAAAGTTGCTCGTCCTGTCGTTTTGCTACCTTATCAGTCGTTCTCGCGTTGCCATATGTGCAATACTCTATCATCCTTTGATCTTTGAATCGAATTGCTGGAAAAGGATTGGGACGCTTGCTCGATGGAGTTGTTCCCTTTCCAGCCTCGACGGTTCGTCTCCATGGGTGGGTTGGGATGGTCGGGTGGTTTGGTTGGTTCGCTTTCGACCATTATGAGATATGCTTTGAACTCGGATCTCTTTCTCTCTCTCTCTGCTCAACGTCTAGTGTGGGTATATTGAGAAAGGTATGTGAGTTCCTCACCAATGATGAGTTCCTCACAGAACACGTGAATGTGGGTAGCCGATGATGCCCAAGAGTGAGGGTGTGTACTGTGCGTGTGTCGTTCTCTTGGATGGCCCAGATTGATATTTCAGAAAAGTTAGGAGGTGCGAGTGCATTTGTGAAGAAGAAGACGAAAAACGGGAAGAAGAGGAAAGAGAAGGAGTGCCACAAATGTTGCAATTCCAAGGGAATGATGATCATGATGATGCATTGGCCTCCACCCGAGCCAAAATGTTTGAGAATCATTTCAAAGATTACAAGATCCTTGATGCAATTTGTGCTCCAATACGCTCTGATGAGATTAAGAAGATTTGAATGCAATATGGTGCATCAACCCAATGAACCACGAGCCCGACCATGACGACCGTCCACCGACGACAATGGGAAAGAGGCGCGATGCCACAGGCACATGAGGCCGACGACGACGAAGCACACGATGATGATGATCCAGAGAAAATATTGTTGCTTCACTTCAAGTGAAGGAGAAGAAGAGATTTTCTCTCTCTTTCTCCCCTGGAGATGACAAAAGTTCCCTTTTTTTCTTCAACAACATGTGCCATCCCAAAAAAGTAAGCAATCACCCAGGAGCAGGAGACTATCGAGCTAGCTACCGAGAGATGAAGCAAAGGAGAAGGAGGAGCATGTCGTCCCAGTTCCTTCTTTTTCCACTGCTTCTTCAACGCTACCATGTACCTGCTTCAGCTTGTCTGACTCGATGGGACCTCTCAACCTTAGGACTTGACGCGAGCACTCTTCCTGGGATGAATCAAAGATATTCATGTCCCATGACGGACAGAACCACCCAACAGTCTTCTCTCTTTCAAATTGATTCTGTCTGAGGACCCCAATGGACGGTGATGTATCTGGGCCATTTCTCTAGGAGTCCCGGGTCTTTCGACCGGATTTTGCTGGGTGTTGTGCCGCTGAATGGATGGAAGAGTCACTCATCCAACTTTGGTAAAGCTTCCTTGTCAGGAAGAAGCTTTTTCCCTACCTCGTACTATACCACGTGTACACAGTGACAAGAAGAGCCACTACCACTTCTCCCAACACCAGCCACCATGATGATGACGATGATGATGATGATGATGACGACGAGGACGCAACAAACGAGACACCCCCCAGGAAGTAGTGGGGACCCAAGTGTCTAAAGAACACTCGAAGGCAAGTCGAAGAAGAAAGATCTGAAGAGACTTTCCCTTCACCGCCAAGTTTCCAACCGGTGAGCAGACTCGCCAAGGATGAAATGCAAGCAAGGCGCTTTTGTCTGTGGATTTTACGACCCGAAATGCACTCACTAATGCGCACACCATAACGGCATAGGTGAGGTTGTAAATGACATGTAGAGCCTCGTTTTCGTCCAGTTACGATGATGAACTCTCACTCATGTTATTGTCTATTTTTAAGTGTTGTGCTCTTGGGTGTATCCGAGACTTGGAACTGGTCTCGAGACGCTTTTGCTCCTGCCTGGGCAACCGTATCTGTCAAAAACATTTCGCTAAACCCAATAACCTCCGCCGAAGAGGATTGTGTGTATGAACAATAAAAAAAGAGAGAATGCTGCCAACGGAAAGCGTCTATGTTGGTCACGAAATTACTTTCCAAATCTAATGATGCAGTCAAGGCGCTTTATCTTTTTTTGACACTAAGTGAAGAGCACTTATCTATGTGAGCCTTTAAACTATTTCTCTGAGGAGCCAAGGGAGCGAAGGAATATGTACGGCTCTGTGTACACGACCATGTCAATTATATCCTCAAATGAGCTCCACATGGAATGAGCTTGGTGTTTCATAAAACTCGAGGATCCGCCCAAACCTTTAGTACCTTGCTTGGTACGAGGCTGTCCTATGTACAAAAGGGAATTGAGGCGTCTTCTGCGATAAATTCGTTCCCCTAGTGGTTGAAAGAGCGCCGAGGCGGAGTTGTCTGTCTGTTTTTGTGTTCGGGATGTTGGAAAACGTTGTTTTCCGCTCACTAAAAAACAGATTAATCTTGTTAGACCTAGGTGCCTTCCCTTGAGCTCATGTTAGTCCGATCACTTGGTCAGAATTCACGATTTGGTGGGCATGGCCATCTCACACTTCACAACATCCGTTCCATGAATCCGGTCCTAGGATCCACAGTACAAGAGGGTGGCTACGACGAGAATCGTAGTACTTAGCGAGAATACTGTACGCGTATGTAGGCGTTTGTAAGGTGGGTGCTCACTTCCACAGAGCCCATGCAACTAGTGTTGGCAAGTGCTTTTGGTGCAGTTTCAACAAGTGGTCTGAATGGAGGGACCCTTCTTTCTCTTTCTCTTTCTGTTTCCTCGTCAGTATTCTTGAAGGTCCATGAAACCTCTTTCTTGTTCCCTGTAGTTGGTCGTCTCCCTCCCCCTTTTCATTGCTCCGGAGTCGTTGTCTTTCTTGGCAGGACGGAAACAAGACTTGTTCGAACAGCCCCAGAATGGACGAGTGCCTGAAGGCCCGTGTTCCATTCGCTTATCCCACCACTCCTCCTTCTCCTCCTCCTACTACTGCTACTACTATTACGTGCTAGTACTACTACCTCTTCGTCTCCCCACTCTTCGGCCCTGGTGGTTGCCAAGAGAAACGGAAATACCATATTCCAAGTTTTTCTTTGAAGCAACAGGAGTCACCAAGGAGTAAAGGGGGAGGAGGAGCAGGAGGGTTTTATTCTCAAGTTGCTAATTACCGGAAGGCCAAGAGTAGCCCTTCTCCTACTACTATCATCATTAGCGTCGCATGGCAAAGGAAAAGAAAAAAGAGAAACATTTGCAGCAACCTCGAGTGCAGCAGAGAACACAGCCACTGAAGTGTGTTAGGGGTTTCATATATTGACTTTGGGTTGTCATGATCACCATGCTCTACTAGTTGTGAAGGAAATGCTCCCATTTGTTGTTGTGGGCTCAAAGCTGAGATCATGGTGGAAAGACAAAAGACGACGAGGAAGCGAAGCCCCTTCAGGGTTTCAGTCAGGAAGAAAGCCATGGCCATGCTTCAGAAGTGCCAGTGGACACAGACGAGGAGCTTGATGTGCTTCCACACCGTCCAGAGGTTTGTGCAACGTTACTTCTCCATGTTCCACCACTGCTACTATCCTACAAGTCCGCTACTACCATCACCCGAGCGACCACATGCGTATGTGTACGTACACCATGTAGTAGGTTAGAATTGAGCCAAAGAAGGAGAGCAAGAAGAAGCCTCGCGAGTTTCAAATAAAGCCAGAATGAGACACACGCTATTTGTTGCTCCTCTACTCGTGCAGAGTATACTATGGACAACAGGGACCATGACGAGGATGACGTTCCACGCTCCACGTTCCAAGTCTGAGAGACAAGCTGGCTGACTCACTCACTCACTCACAGAGCATAAAGGAGGGAAAAGCTTGATGGCTTGTATGGAGGAGCCAGAGTGGACCTCATTTAATTTGATAGCCAGAAGCCAACCAGAGGAGCTTCCAATTTAGGTCTAGCTTTGGCCAGGAATGATGTCACAACGGCATCCACACTCATCTACAGCACACCAAGAGGGTTTCACGATGCCTTTTCCTCCAGAGCAAAAAGACAACAAGGGTGGTTGTGGGGTTTCAGCAACGAGTATCGCTCCAACACTTTCAATTTGCGCTGGAGCATGGAAAACAATCCGCCTCAATGTTTCATTGAGGCGTGATCCAAGACGTTGTTGGCCAGTGGTGGCCAGTCGATAACATTACAATCTGAGCATGGCCCAACCACATGACAAGCTAATCTCTCCCCTCAAAAATCTGGGCTAGTTGTTGTTAGTGTGACTCTGATGGTGCACGTTTCTCCCTTAACTTGATTATCACCGAAGCTTCTCCGAAACTTGGGCGAGGGAAGACACAGTATACATGTATGCTATGGTACAGTGGGGTTCCATACTGATTCTGGGTCCTTGGAACCACGCATGGCTAGTGAGAGTGTGAGTGAGTGCGAGAGTAAGTGGGATGAAGTCAGTGGTTCCACAAACTTGCACCACAACCGACGTGATCAACAGTGGTTTTCCAGGAAACATCGTGGTCGGGGTAGCAGAAGTGGTGCATGGCACGTTATGGACTATCCCAAGTGGCTGTTCCATCACATTGAGTGGAGAATAAAAAGGAGGAAGTTAGGGCAACGAGAGAAGGAACAAGAAGCAGAAGAAGAAGAAGAAGAAGAAGATGAAGAAGACTCCGAGAGCGAATGAGAGAAAAAGAGCGAGAGAAAGAGACATAGAGAGGCCCTCCTCAAACAAAGCCACTGATTTAGGGTCCGGTCCATAACAGGGCCACCACATTCCACTTATTGGCTTCTTCAGATAATACGGGCTCGTACATAGCAACGCTTTTGGGAATCAGTAAAAGTCCTTTTGTGGTTTTGCCTCGTTGTTGAGGGTGTCCAGGTTTTATGGCCTTAGATAGGAAGGAGTTTTTTTCCCTTTGTGTGTCAATGGTCCAGCCACAGAGAAAAGTTGGCTCTCAGTTGCACTACCGGACCCAAGAGTGAATAATAGTGATTTATGTTGAATCCAATCTATTAGGGCAAAAAGAGGGAGAGACAGGGGAGAAAGTGGCACGAGAAGCCGGCCAACCCAAAATGATCCAATAACAATAAACTAGTTGGTGGAAGAGGAGAAAGGGGCGAGGCCAGCTAGTGACGCTGAGAATGGACCGAGTTGAAACAAGGAGGCCAGGCAACCTTCCTTAGGAGAGCCTTTGACCATCCACCCACCCTAAACCTGTGGCTTCTTTGCTTGGATCCATCGTGTCCAAATTTTCTCTGGCATTGAGAGCCAAATGAAAACCTAGCCTGTTACGTATATGCCAATGAGAGCGAGGAAGGGAGGGAGGAAGAGAGCGTTTCAAATTCAAATTTTCGAGGGTAACTCGAATAGAATTCCACTTTCCCTTTTTCTGCTGCTCTCTTCATCTTGTCGTCTTCCACTTCCATTTGGAAAACCACCCATCCTGCCATCAACCACGTTGGTTTTGAGGGAGACCCAGAGAGAAAGAGAGAAAGAAAAGAGAGAAAGACGACGAAATGACAGTGCTGAAGGTAGAGGGACCAATTCTCAAATTTCCTAATGTATTCAGCATTTCAAAGTTTCTTTTCGAGGTTCGTCTTTTTCAATCTGTCGATAAGACTTTCTCTCAACTTTTTTTCGACACAGCGGGACCTGCTTTGATAAGTGACACAGATAGATAATAGTCGTAAGAAAGGAGACGAGGAACCTTATGGTCCCTTAATGGTCTTCTTTGAATTCAAAATGAATATGATGACTGGTCCCAACAATGATGTCCTGGGATTTCAGAGATCAATGGCCAAATCCGTATTGGACCCGAACATTTTCCAGACTCTCAATAGAACACGTCCATTCGAGCTTATAAATCGATTCATTCCGACCGACGACCACCGACTGCACTGGGTTCCTTCTCATCGTGTTCTACGTATACACAACTCGGACTCCAGATTGAACTACCATCCTTCCACTTTGAGACTTTGAGTAGAGCGACTCAATGCGATATGACCTCGTTTACTTTTTTTCACAACTTGAAATGGCACACCAAAGGCTGGGCATTCTCTTTGATAGCGAGGGTGATTCATTCTAGCTCTCTGGATTTCTCTAAGAGATAAATAATTGTTCATGACACTGGTCGCTCTCTCTCTCTCTCTGTGTCACTGTCCCTGTCTCGTTGAGCCGTTGTCCAATCCTCGGACCACATTATTAGCAGTCTCCCAGATCTCCAGATTGACTCTCTCGATGTCGCTCTACCTTTCTATCCATTTATCCATCTTTCTATCTTTCTATCTATCTATCTATCTCGGACTGGTCTTTACTTCTCAGGTTACGTCTGAGACTTCCTGACAGAACCAATCTGAGCTTGAAAATGGCCGTCTACTTTCTTGTTCTCTCTCTACTCTGTTCGTTCGTTCGTTCGTTCGTTCGTTCTCTCTTTCTTTCTTTCTTTCTCTCTTTCTTTCTCTCTCACTCTCTCTCCGTCAACCAAATGAGGGGCTTCAGAGCGTCATTGTCGTTGCTCGTCCCATCGAATGAACCAGGAGAGGTGGATGGAGCTCTCGAGAAATCTCCGGTCCCAATAGGACATTGCAATTAGTGCCAACTTAGCAGTGTACTTGGTGGGCTCTTTCCTTGACCAAATGACTGTACTCGTTTACTCCCGTTCAATAGAGCTCTGGGATGAAAGTGAGGGCCTTCGCCTTCGCCTGGGACAGAGATCGGATCGGAGATCCCGAAGGGTGACTAGCAGTGAGGTGCGTTCTCTTTGAAGTTAGAGCTCTTTTGGCAGACTCCCATCGTCCCCAAAGCTAAAGACAAACACACGGAGAGGAGAACGACAAAGGAAGGCAATGCATTAATTGCATTATTAATGAGGGACTTTTTGCCCCTCTGCCGAGCCTCGTTTGTCGCTTTTTTTCTTTCTTCTATGCTTTCGTTCATTCGTTCGTTCGCTCACTCGCTCTGTTCTCTCGACCCTGGACTGTTTCAAAATGAGATGGTTCTGGATGTGACAGCTCCACATATACTATACCTATATATATTGAGCAGAAATGTCGATAAAGTGTCCCCGGGACAAGCGTGAGTGAATGTGAGTGTGTGCTTTCCTTTGACTCTGATTTCCTTCCAATGGATTATTTCTCTGACGTCCTGTCTTGTTCCTCTCATTGCTGGACTCGTGAAATCTCATCTCAAGATATGTCATGAGAAAAATTGAACTGCCACGATTGTGTCAGAGATAAAGAAGCTCTTCATCAATTCTTGAAGGCTTGACCTGAACTCTAGATTGTCATCCCAATCATTGAAAAAGGTTAGCGTTCCACAATGGCTCCCAAAAATCATCGAGGTCCCAAACCGTTCAAATATTTGCTTCTTGGCGGCCACTTCACAGGATCAACTTTGCCCATCATAATGATCTGGAAGGAGGCAAAAAGCCTCCTGAACTTTCCCAATCAGGTTGACAGCCTTTCATCAAAATGAAAACCCGAAAAAAACCCGAATCCGCCAATTTCCCTTTCCGGACCAACGTGGAACAAGGAAAAAATGGATCAGGAGAATAGTCATGCAAGAAAGCAACGGGCGGATGAATAGAAATGTCCGTGTGTGGATGCTCAGATATTTCGGCCTTTGACTCCGCCAGTTCGTCCGCCAATCTGACGGGAAGAGAGGCTCCTATGTGCCCTGGGATGCCCTGTCAAAGAGTGGCAAGAAATTGATGGATGAGTCCCTGGAAGATCCCCTTTTTCTCGTTCCTTCTTCCTCCTCCTTCTCCTGCTCTACTCTCTTGTCGACTTGCTCAGGTCCAAGTACGGTGTACTGACTACTGACTGGCTGTCTGCCTGACTGGATGGGATACATGCAGTCAGTCTCTTTTCCATCATTTTTGCGCTGATCCTTCATTCTTGCCCGTAGCTCTGTTGCTCTATTCTTCTTTGTTCTGTACCTTAGAGTCTACAGGTCGATTTATCCATCCACCAAATGATGTAACAGACCAGTAAGCATGTTATGAGTGCAATCCGTGCGTGAGCGACAAGATGGATGATAACCATGAATTTCAATCCCGCGACCCTCGAGCTAAACTAGGGACTACCCGTATTCTTAAAAACCATTTCACTCGAGCAGAATATTGTCGGGTGAATCAACAGTTCTAACCAACGCTCGTTCTTTCCACCTCCTGGATTTGGAAATCTTTCCATTTTCTCGGGTCGGCAGCTCCAAGAAATGAAGAAAGAAAAGGAGATCCTGTTACTTCTCCTTCCCCCTTCTCCTTCTCGGCCGGGGTCCTTCTGGCTGGTGTGACATAGTAGCACACTTTGATATGATTTATGACACATGATTCTCTCCAAAGCTCAATGAAAGTCAAAGAGTCATGTTCCCTGCTAACCAACCAGCCAACCTTGTTCAACAGCCACTCACCTCAAAACACAAAGGGAGAAGGAACCCTGGATGGAAGTTGGAACAAGAGGTCCTACTTTGAAAAAATAGTCCAAAACGCCAAACGGGATAGGGGAACAACGCTCCTTGGACAAATACTGTATGTTATAGTTTCTATGTCAGTTTTTGTAAAGAGTGCCACCCAGGAGAAGGCCAAGCCAAGCTAGACTAGAAACCTTGAGAGATGATTACATTTGACCATTCGTTTCAATTAATCTTGCACTTTCCACCTTACCACCAATGCTACTACCATTACTACGTACTCATTTGGCCACCCCTCTCTTTCCTCTCACTCTCTCTCTCTCTCTCCGGTTCCCGCTCCCGTTTTTTGGCTTGAGGTGGGTTTTAATTTAGTGTGTACTTTGTTGGGAGAGTTCCGGAGCGATTATTGTATTTACGGACGACATCAATTATTTAACAGCCCTCCTTTCTGAGCACTTATGAAGGGAATGAAACCAACCCAAGCCAAGTTTCAAATATCAAATTTCGATACTTTGTGTCGTTGGATCAGACTTACGTACATACAGGATGTACGTACGTGGACCATTCACCTCACATAAACCGCATGACTCTCTTTCGACTTTTGAGTAAAATTTACCTTATCATGGATTGTGCCCCAGAGTCTTAATGAAAGGTTTCCTAGTTCCGTCACAAACTTTGGTCGAAAAAAAGTTTATGGGAGAATAAGTGAAGACGTGGAACACGCGGGCCCTGTATTTTTGGGATCCGGGTCGGTTTCATCTCGAGATCAATCGTCATCTTTCATTATCCATCTTATCCAATACTTTGCAAATAAGCCAAAAGGAGTTTAAGACTGACGCCAACTTGTCCAGAGATCGTGCAGTCCCCTTTATGGATCTACAGTACTATGTCGTCAAGGAGTAACACATTGGCCTCGGGCGTTCCCGCTGGAAGCGGATACTTACTTTACTTGCTTCTATTGTACCACTACTGAGGTACTCACTCACTCTAATGCTTCTAGTCCCTCTTGGCTTCTTGTTCTTCTTCCTCCTCTTTGTCCTCGTCCTCCTCTGCTTAGCCTCCTCTGCTCTGCACTACAATATTTGAGAGTTGCTCAGTATGTACATCATTTTCTACTGCTCAATTCGAAGAGTGACGAAAGAACTTTGCCCAACATGTTTGACATTTTTTAGACTGAGTTTAATATGTCAGGTATTTCCTCGGTGCAAGAGTATAAGTTTTCTCCGGGCTTACCGTCACATTCTTGTGCCTGTTTTGCACTGAGATCTAGAGATCGAGGTTTGGCGTGCTTGGCATCAAAATTGGAACCCTACGCTAACTTGTCGCGACTCTCTTGTATGTAGTTCTTACTTCCCTTCAACTATGATGGTTCATGACAAACAAGTCATTTATGTTCTTCAAGACAGAGAAGGAACTCTAACAATGAAGGGACCTCTTACCTTTGCTGGCTCCGTCTGGTCCTCGTAAGATAGTGCACTCCTCTATATTTCCAAATTGCTGGACCAACTGGCGTACATCATCCTCTGTTTGTTGCTTACCGAGCATACCAATGAACAATTTGCGATCTTCTGCAAAACAAAACAGAATATAACAATTAGATTTCAGGAGTTTCATGTTTTGGTTCGAGATTGAATACTTCAGTGTGGTCTTTGTCGGAGGGTTCCAGTTTTGAGATCCAGTTGGAACCTCCCAGGAGAGTATTGAACAATAAAAATAGATTGGCTCGATCCGCTTAAAGGAACCAAGTCTTGAAGAGGCATCAATAAAAAGCACCCTACAAATCCCTATCGTTCCAAATATTGATGCATCATCATACGAGATTCATACGACAGTTATGCTGTCTTGGAACAGCACGCCCGCCAATATCCTGAGCCCTGTCCGAGGTCAAGGTTATTGTTTTGGGTTCGGTTTTCGCTTGTGAATCCTCCGTGGAACAATGGATCAAACTGAGTTATCGGTCCTTGAAGAGAACTTCGTCCTTTTTCTTTCTTTGTGATGTTTCGAGAGCAGCACCGGGTCAGCCAAGAAACTGGATCCACTGACCGACCGAGGAGCCAACTCCTCCCCCTAAAGGTCTGAAGGTTCGCTTTGGCTTGGTCCCAATTCCTCCGCAACAATACTGGTATTGGTCTGTCTTCCTCGGGTTCGGATGTCGAAGACACTTTGGTGCTTTGCTCAGGTCCTCTCCCTTCCTCAAACTTCGATTCATCGATCGATGTTCTCTGTCTTCCTCGATGCAGCTGGATTCGAGTACTAGTGCTCGAAGCTCTCGATGCTCGATCCCGAAAAAAGAAGGAACAGAGATGCTCCCATGATATTGGAACTTCTTCAAGAGAGGAAACGTGGCATATTCACGTACTAGATTACACAAGAAAACAACAAAGATCTGATCCACAATCTTTCCTGTCCATTTTTTCGACGTAGAACACGGACCGGGCAATTTATTATCGGTATCCTCATCATTGTTAAAGCAACAAAAACTGTGGACATGTCAATCAAATACTCCGGTAGCAAAAACGCGCACACTATCAAACAATATCAAAAACTTGTTAGTTCAATGTTGTTCTTGTTGGAACACATGCAATTGAAAGGGGGATGAGGTTCTCTTTACAATCGTGATAAATAATGTATGTAACACCACATTTCTACCACCACTATTCCTGGAACCTGATGTGGATCCTCCGAAACATTATTGTATCTGAAAGCTGACCTTTGGTCTGATCTCCATACCGGTAGATGGCGACATCCCATCCGCTTTTCAATTAACCCAATGGGTTCAAGAATCTGATTTCACCTCCCCACCGTTGAGATAAGACTGGGATCCTGTTGAGACGTTTCAATCGTGGCTAACCCATTGTGTCGGAGCGTGTCTATTTCTTTCCTCCCTTGATAACTTCCTTCTACCGCTGTCTCGACCCCCAAAACGAAGAGGAGGCAGGAGGCAGGCCAATCCCAATTCCCCAATCCCAAGGGCGTAACAGCCACATCGTTATAAACACTCAAACTCAAAGTCCCAAGTTGAACCACAACCAAACCACCACCAAACCACCACCATCACCATGAAGGAGAAGGAGACGAAGAAGTGGATCTCCCCGAGTCAGACAATAGTGGATGAAGAGAGCAGAAAAGAGGAGACGAGGAGAAGAAGAAGAAGAAGAGGAAGAAAACTGAAAATTTTATGACCTCCACCAGTGGCACCACGAAATTCCAAAGAGCCACTTGAGTGAAATGGTATCCACCGAGGATAGACCCAAGACCCGACCAAGGAGATGGGGGCTACCACAGCCACTAAAATGAACCTAACCAGAGGGTGAGGATGTCTGAATTCATAACCATTTACAATGAGAATGGCCGTTGGCCTCATCTCCCAAGTACTAATAGTAGTAGTAGGGAACCATACCCTATAGAGGAAGGGATGGGCATTCATTGTATGTGTGTTCGTACGTACTAAATGCAGTTCACGGTTGGTTGTCTCATTGGTCTTTGGAAAACTCTTTAAGAACCCAGAGTCTAGCTTCGAATCCGGTCTTTCTTTCCTATGTATGAGGAGGACATCATTACATACCCTCCGATTTGCTTCTCGAGTCTTGACACTCTGGAAAGCATTTCTTTGAGTAAACATCTCTCTTCTGGGAAAAAGTCCGATCATCCCAAAAATATGGTCATTTCTTGAAAGTGTGGCAAATACGCACTCAAAGACAGGGCGTTCCAAAGCTATGAGAAAGACAAGCCTGTGTGTCTTTCATAAACTGGAACTCTCAATCTTTCGTTCTCGCGTATCTGAAAGCTCACCCGGTGGGTCTTTCGGGTACGGTCGGTAAGTAGTCTGGGAACTCGCTTCAGTTCGAGGTGAATGGGACAGAAAGAAGATCTTGAAAAGGAAGTAATCTCATTCTTACTGGATTTTCTCTCCTTCATCTCTTTCGCTCTCTTTCTTTTTCTCTCAGGTTGTTGCAAAAGTGATAATTGACTCTGACGAATATGATTTTCCCCCTCCCCAGATTTTTCCCAAGGCACACGAACCACCTTCATCCATGGTTGTTCCCCAATTCGGTTGCCCCTTTTTCATCATGGGATCCCTTTGGCTGTACCAAATCTCTTTCTTTTAAAACGGAACTTCGTACATTCGACGGTGGAACTGTCTGGTCTTGTTCATCTTCATCATGAGCGATGTTTGCTCCATCATTCAGACAAGCCCTTAAAACACGAGCTGCTTCTGCTTCTGCCATCTGTATTGCTTTACTGTTGATGCTACTGTTCAACCTACTTGGCCTAAAGCTCTGGGCAAAGAGTTCACGACTTCCGAGCGATTTCATTCTTGATTTTGTTATCTTCGATCAAGGAGGTTTTTATGATTGTTTGGAACGTTTCCAAGACCATCGTCAATCTGGCTGCCTCCTTCTCTCTCTCTCTCTCTCTCTCTCTCTCTCTCTCTCTC
>NC_081440.1:15376380-15426876 GCF_007210705.1 Tigriopus californicus | reverse complement strand
ACTGTTCCACTGTCATTGTAGTGCCGTAGGTGGAGGAGAGGAAAAGTCTGTTCCTGTCAATTGAGCCTATCACTTGCACTTGTACGCTGTCACTTACTTACAGTACACAACCTTTCTCTCAAAATCATGGTCCTCTCTCCGTCCATTCACCATCTACCATCCACTACCATGCACAGGGCGCAAACACCCACCCAGAGGAATAGTCCCGCTCCACCTTTTGTCTGAGTGGCAGCATATTGTGATGCGCCTGGTTGAGGGTTGACTAGGTTGTTCCTCTTCTGCTCCCTCTTTTTGCTCCCTGACCCTGGACAATTGAGTGAGGGAACTCGTGCGGAATACTAATGGCACATAAAACTGTTGACAAAGAGAAAGTGCATCCAACTTTCGAGCTTTTCGGGGCAACCATCCAGGAACGAGGGGACTGATAGCGAGGCAGGATCATCGCCATTTGAAATGGTCAATATTGAAGTGGTTTGAGGGACACCCGCCCGTCTTGGAGCAGTTTCTCGACTAGTTCTATGTCGTAGGCACTGGAGTAGTAGAGTAGTATTCAAGAACTCGGTCGAACGGATAAGCTTAGTCTCTTTCTTTCCGATTGGAAGTTTCTTGAATAGAAGAGAGGGAGGAAAAAGTTTTGAAAAAATAATTCACCGTCAGACTTCCTTCCTCGTCCTATTAATCTTTTCCAAAGGACGGCAGAGCCACCCACCGCTCTCACGTCGATGAAGGCGAGAACTTGCTGATTTTTCCTTCCAAAGAAGCTAGGAAGCACCCAAATCAGAAAAGACCTCTTGGCTTCGTCTCTCTCTTCATCCCCTGTCGCACTTCTTACTTCATCCAGGATGTGCTCTATACTACTACTTCCAACTGACTCAGTGAGTCAGTGGGTGAGTCAAGCCATGAAGCAACCAGTCACCCAGGCAATCAAGTGGCAAAAAAATCTGAGAATGAGCTCTTCTTCTTCTTCTTCGTCGTCGTCGTCGTTGTCTTCCACTTCAGTTGAATGGAACACATCATGGGGGCGGATTGCTTCTCGTTGAGACTGGTTGGAACAAGACAAGCCAGCAGTCGAGGAAAACTTTACTACACTTTTTTACATCCTAATTTGTCCATGTTTCATTAGCGAGCCTCACAAATATTAGTAGGGGATTCTGAGACTTGTCCAAAGGCGGGGGGGAAAAATGGATCCATGTGCCATGTTCGGTTCATCTCGGGGGAGATTCTCTCCTGTCAAATTTTGTTTCCAACTGATCTGAGAAAAAAGAAGGTCGAAAATGGGCTTTACCAAAGTTTTTGATGTTCAACGGTTCCAGGCTCTCACCCATCATATGGGATCCACACACACACCCCGACACACACACACACATATATACAGTTAGTCAGACAGACCAGAGAGAAAGATGGTTCCCGGCTCATTTCTACTCGTCTTGACCCGTGTTTTTTCACACAAACAGTGAGGTCGTGCCAGGATAGGGAAGGGCCGACTGCAAACAAGTCTCATCTGTCCATTGCATTGCATATCATATCCCGTTCGTGAAAGGGTGTGTCTGGAACATGCCATCACACCAGATCAATAGTCTATATCCGAAATAACTCGTGAAACTTGAATACATATCCGTCCCAAATGTGGAAATACACCTAATGAGTGACTTCCCCTCCATGTTTTCTTGTGTGCCTGAAAACAGTGGAACACAAACTCTAGGGAATTGGCAGTTGGAGCCCCAAAAGTCAAGGAACATTCTGTAATGTGTCTGAGAAACGTTCCATATGTGTCAATGAAGGGAGACCAAGGAACTGGAGAAAAAAACACGGAACGGCCGGGATGGGACCCCTGTTTCCATGTTGTTCCAATTTCGAACTATTTCTCTCGTGTGGATCCAATTATGAGGACATGAATTTAATGACATGATTACAACATGTATGGGTACAAGGTGCGTATAATGAGGAATGACAAATAGCCCCCTCACCTTATAGTTGGTGTCCTTCGGGACAAAATAAAATTGCCGACTAATTTCACCTTTGAACTGTTTAATTTACCTAGGGAAAGAGAAGGTGAAGCAGGCAATGGAAACGAAGCCAGAGACTCGGACTAAGCGTTCGGCCAAGATAAACTAAATCCAAAACTGTTTATCTTATTCCTCCAAGAGAACGATTTCCAAATGAAACGATCCCTTCTGCTCGTTTTGTTGAGGGGTCTCTCTCCCTCTCTTTTTCTCTCTCTTTTGTGCTTACAGTCGTCTCTGCTCTTCTTTTTCTGTGTATCGCTGGTCTAGTTTTCTCGGTCTTGCCAAGTCTCCCTTTCACTTTTCACACAGTTTACACCCAATAACAATTCATGGGTCATTACGTATATTTCCAAGTAGATTGCAGGCCGTTCCTCGGTTGTGTTTTTCCGCCTGTCTTGAGGAAAGACCAGCAACAGGAATCGCACGAATGAAACGAAAGAGGGAGCAAAAGAAAAGGGAGAACACATCAGACCTCAGGCAGGCTGTTATGGACCATGGACCAACAACATCTCACATGTTCTACCACCGAGAAACAAATGTGAACTTCTTTGAGGGAGGCTCTCCGAGCAGAACGGGGATCTAAATGACTTCATTTCATTTCCCCAACAAGGAGCGTATGCTCTCAAGATTTGTTGCGGAGTCTTAGACATCAGGCCAAGAGGAAAAAGTTGGCCTTATACTGCATGTTCCGTCTCAGTTTCTAAAATGAAACGCACGGACATACCTACTGCAGTCGTTGATGCTTGTGCTGAAAGTTGGAAGTCATTCAGGTTCAAAATTAGAGCTCACAAGCTCAATGGACTGGAATAGTAGGGTGTCTTTCGAGCTGGTAACTAGTCGAACATAATCCAAACATTGGCTCCTGTTGCCTTGTGTTAGTCAATGGGTCGACAAATATTGCCTCAGAACTAATGGGAAAGCGAGCCCAACTCATCCGAGTTTCAGCACGACGGGAGCAACGAGACCGGGAGACCAAGGCAATGCGAAATACTACTGCTACTACTGCTACTACTACTACTACTGCTGCTACTACTACTACTACTACTACTACTACTACTACTACTACTACTACTACTACTACTACTACTACTACTACTACTACTACTACTACTACTACTATTACTACTACTTCTACCACTACCACCACTAGTTCTACGTATAGCTATTACTACCACGAGAAGAAAGAGCCTTCCATGTTCGTATGGGTGTGTGAGTGTGCCAACAAAACCCTGCTGTTTGTAGTGAATGATCAAATTAGATCGCGTTCTAGGAGTCGAAGTTCCAACGTCTAGTCTCCTTCCTCTCATTCAAGGAACTCAATAATTCACTGGGGCACGAGGAGTCGAGGAGGCAACTTATCGGGTGAAATTAGGCGTCACCCCGATTCGGCATGAATTACGAATAAGAGCCAGGTAGGAGTACGAGTACTCGCTTTAAGTGCATGGGAGCAAAGCAAACAAGCTTCTAGGATGTCGGTCGTTCACTACCGACATACGACTTTTCATTGAGGAACCACAACAAAGGTTTGATAGGAGTGCAGCAATACCAGACTACCAAGCGAACGGCCAAGGTACTCGTTCGTACGAAGAGAGTCTCATTGGCCAAATGGACTACTGCTTGCTTCCAATTTGAATTGGGAGCCACGCACAAGTTTCGCTAGTTTTCAATTTCAGAGGGAAAAGTACAACGACAGCCGAGTGAGGAAGGAGCAAATAAATTAGATCGTGAAGGATCATGCAGTTTATGAGGATTGGCGAAGAAAACGAGGAACGGAAAGTTGTCGCGAAACATGTGCATTTTTTCTCAACCGAACTTTGGGCGTGAGGGATATATGTATAAGCCGGGTTCAAGATATTGGGGAGAAATATGCAAATGATCCCTAATTAATGCTTTGAAAACGACTGATTATGATATCAAATACTCGAGATTAAAACGGGTTCATTAAGCTTGTGGATCATTGAAATGGAACACGAGGAGAAAGCTAACAATACTAATAATATCTTGGAAGAGAGGCAGCTGTTCAAGAAAGGTTCCAGGGAAACTCCCAAAGTCATGCCACCAGATGAACCAGGTAAAGTTCAATCCTGACAGATGGGACTGAGAAGAGGAAGAGCGGCATTGTCGTTTTCCGTTTCATGTCCGTAATGCGTTTTGATGATGGAATGAATGTCCAGATATGAGAGGAGAGATCCCAGCTAGATCTCAACCCAGTAGGTGAAACTACTAGTAGTAGACATGCTATTATGAGATGGCTGAATCAGCACAGATCCAATCCCAAGAGCCACAAAGAAGGACACCGACAGAGAGAACCAGAGAGAGAGAGAGAAAGAGAGAGAGAACGTATACCCACTTCTAGTCCATACACACCCACATACGTGGGTCCAACCCCACATACACTCGAGCAATCATGTAGGGGCCCGAGTTATCCTAGATATTACTTGAACCTGGTTGGCGGCGGGGAGATGTCAGTTGAGATCCGAGATTTCAGTTGCATGATCAGCAATAACTCAATCAATGCCCATCTTACAATCTCTGGACGGCGCCTTTGACCACGGGGGCAGAAGGACCCAGAGCAAATGAAGGGGCAGGGGGAAAGAAATAATGTTTTTGTTCCTCTCAGTTCCAAATCAGTGGACACTAGGCGGGCTGCTTGTGTATGTAAGTGACGCGGACCTCTAAAAGCCGACCTTAGATAGAGATGAAGTTTCTGCCTTTGTTTTAAGGTAGGCAGTCACTGGTGCATGGTCGTATTACTCCGTCGCTCCCGGAATGAAAAGGAACCTCTCTGTCCACTGGAAAGTTACCAGCCGTCGTGCCTCCGTGCCAGTTTGCAATTGTGTATGCTTATATGCTCAACTTGATGGAAAAATCATTCAGGCATCCTTAAGCCGATCAAAGTAAGTCGGGGAATATTATTATTCTCCGATGCATTACTACCCATGGCGATAGTCCTAATATTACAGAAGTAAAAGAGGACGAGTACGTACGTAATAGGAGTGTAAGTATGAGAATACTGCTAGATGTTGTACTTGCACTTGTTACCGGAGAATGGCGAGAGACTCAGTCGAACAGGGTGGCTATTTCCAAGACAGACCTTTGGCCGTGGAAATATAATCACCTAGCTCCATATGACATGGCGCATCAATTTTTGCATCAGGACCATGTTGAAAGGTCATTGGATTCGTATCGACACGGATGGGATTGAAATGGTTGTATTTAACGCCAAACAGAAGATTGCAACAAACGACTGATGATGTCAGTTTTTTCCCACAGCCGAGAGTTCTCTGAATGAGTCTGATTCCTAGCTAACTTGAGCCAGGCTGAGACACCCGGTTAATCCAGCATCCTCATCATCTGTACCCCGAAAGCGAGGGCAGTCAGGCGGTAGGATAAGAAGGTACACGGCCAGGAGGCGCCTTCATCGTCTTTTCTCTTTCAATTTGTGCATGCTTTCATTCTCGTTGTAAGCGGATTAAAGCAATTATTCCTAGATTGGACCAACCAGACAGAAATTTCCCACAGAGCAACTTTCTTCTCTTGCCTGTCCCTCGCGACGACAGTTCTCATCTCCGAAGGGATCGCGGCTAACTAATAAAACTGAACTGGCTTTTGTCTCTTACCTCCACGATTCTCGTTATCTGCTGGTTTCACTTGGAGAGGACGGGTCATCTGGAAAGGAGACAAAAGAGAAAAAACATGTTAATACCGTGCTTCACATTGTTGTATATACTTTGACATATCATGCAAATGAGTGGCGTTCTATTAGCAATTTACCCCAACCCATGCTCATAATGAAGTGTTCAACGACTGCCACGTTGACTGCCTTGCAGAATGAGGTAACGCTCGATTAACCGCACGTCATGCAATCTGAGCTCTATTTTGGCCACCCTGACACTAACTGGGGGCGGGAGTGGAACTGAAACACAACACCTCCATCCAGTTTTGGCGACATTCTTGCTTGGCGAAAATCAGGGAGAAAATTTTGAAATTTCATTCCCAAATCAGTTTATGCCTCACTGCCAGACGATGTCGGGGCCAGCCAGTTGTCAAAAGTTCGTCCCCCTCGAGCGTTCTTGAAACTGTTTTCATCCAGTACCATTTCTGCCATCCCCCCCAACTCACACCAAGTGTAATTTTTACGACAGCGAAATAAAGAAATTATGAATATTTCCCCTTGTTTCACACTCTGTCGCATAAGCTGCCATGTCATCTTGGCTTTGGATCTTGGAGGGTGAACGGGATGGGGATGAAAGATGGGGTGTAAAAAGAGGGAAATGAGTGCAAAATTTATTGAGGCAAATCCCAAGAGGAGGAGGAAAAGGACGAACAAGACCCAGACACCTAAAACGACGAAGGGGAGGGAAAATGAAAAATCTGGTTAGTCACGGTGGGCGAGCACTTTACGGCCACCCTGACAACTCACTACTCTTTCGACCAGTAACTAAGAATCGGTTCCTTCACCGAACAGTGGACAACTGAGAAATGGTGGATCACCAGGCCACGACAATGGCCCCAAGTGAGTGTTATTCAATAATTGGTGCCCTCAAAGAGGCCATGGCCATCTTGCGCCTCGTATTCAGTGGGCTGTTGTTGGCTACTATGAAGAGATTAATTGTATTTACTCGTTCGAAGAAGTCTGTTGAGGGTGACAATGCGAAGGAGGCGGAAGAAAGCAGACACAAGAGAGTGTTGCATATTGAGTATTGAGTGAGGGATATATCAATGAATGGAATACAGAACCAATCGGAAACTCGTGTGGACAATATGTTGTGTACGACAAAGGGCATTTAACCCCATTGAGATTGAGTTAATGCTATAACAACAGACCAGATTCCCTTTCGTAACGGGGTCTGTTGTGCATTGGGCAGGAGAGACGAAAAGTGCGGATGAGGAAAGTTAATTGCGGGTGGACAAATCAGCCCAAGAGTGTGCTATTATTTACTAATATCTGTTCCTCCCTTCCACCTTTCTGGCATTGGGGCAGTGAAAAGGTTATTGATTGCTTATTGGTGAATCGGGTAAATGGACTATGTGGATCAATGTAAGATTAAACTGTCACAGGTTGAACGGAAGTGTTGTGTTAGAAGAGGCATGTATTTTGAAAAGTGGGATGGTCTTCCAGTTTCTCATCGTCACTTCCTATCCAGACCTCAAGCCTCGTGTTCCTTTGAGCTCGAAATTCTGCCTTGAGGGCCAAACCAAGTGTGGTGAGCTCTTCCCGTTCCCCTGTTCCAAGTTCCGAGTTCTCAGTGGGACTCTCGAAGTCAGTATGGTGGAGGAGAGCCCTTGGACCTCCACCAACGAAAACGTAGAAGCACACACAAAAGAGGCGAGGAGGACCCAAAGCAGAAAAGGCTGGAAGCATGACATGCAAGGCCATGAAAAGGAGGGCCTTAGAGGCCAGCGACCAATGCTGAGCAAAGGCCAAAAAGTGATGGGAACCAGGGCAACCAACCAGATGCTACTGGCTCCACTTTCATCCACAGCTTCGCCTACTCTTAGGTTTACAGTAAACGTGTACCACCATGCCCCTGGCTTCTATCTTTTATGAAGACCAGCATTAGAGTAAAACTATATACATGCAGTCGAGTTTAACTCAGTGAAGGCGGTTTCGTCTTAAGGCCAGGAAAGCAACATTTTGAGAGCCTTTTTGACTTGAGTTGTGCTTGGTATAACGATTGCATTCGGTTGACATTTTATCCCGAAACTCCACCTGATCATGACAAGTTGAACTTTTCATACTATTTATTCTTCTCTATCTTTAAGTCTGCCATCTACGAGCAGTACCAACAAATACGGTACAATAGCACATGAGAGATCCCCCCCCGGCCCGAGGAGAAGTTTGACTAAAGATCAAATTAAGTATTCATGCTCTCTAAATGGCATGATAAATACCACCATTCATATTTAATGACCTGAGAGATCCTTCTTTCGTAGATTCCCCTTCTTTGGCGTGGTTCGCATTGCTACCTCGGGAGAAAGCGAGGTGAGATTTTGTTTTTGCCGTTCTACCGTAGAGTTGGGTGAGTTGGTGGCCACAACAAAGTGGGAATTCGTGATTTAGAAGAGGAGAAGAAAAAACTTTATTTGCCTCTCTCTTTGTGCTTGAGTACTAGATGCTCCTGGTGGGAGAAAAGAAAAATCATGATGGTGATCATGATCTTCAGATAAGGACACGATCAAAAGAGGAAACAGATGGAACAAAAAGTGGTGCCGTTGTTTCTGATGCTCCGGCAAAGTTTGCATGATGCCTCTGAACTTTTTTTCCTCCCTCATCTTCAATTTGATGCTCGAGCTTTTGTTGTAGGCTCTTGGTAAAAGTCTAAAAGTCGACTCATACAGGAAAAAGCCCTGAAGTCATCGTCGATTGGGAGAATTCAAAGAAGTTCTTAGGCTGCATTATTAATATCAATTTGGAGCTTCCCAACACTTTCCCGCCATATAAGAGCTCATCATCATCCGAACTCACTACTACTACTACTACTACTACTACTACTACTACTACTACTACTACTACTACTACTACTACTACTACTACTACTACTGCTACTACTACTACTCCTACCATTACGCTTCTACTCCTCGAGCTCCATCCCTCATTCATGGGAAGATACATTTGAGCCAAATGGACGAGAAGCCACGCCACCTGGCAATCCTGATGATCCAGCTAAGTGGGTGTACGAATTTACTCAACGCTTGTTGTCGAGGTCCTTTCAAACTCAAACCCATGAGATGATGGTGATGCTCTTAGGATCATGCAATGTGAATGAGCACTAGCCAGTCAACTAATGATATCCCCCACCGTTTCTGACTGTTGCCACGAAAATTGGGAACACATGTTTGTGGCCTGTTTTTGTTCCACCTGATGTTCTTGGCAGGCACTCATCTTCGTCGAAAATGGTTTTGAAGATGGCTCTTCATGTCAAAAGCTTCCAAAAAGCTATCAATGTCAATAATTCTCGATGTTTGCCTCTTACTACCCAATGGGATTGTTCCAACTTTCATTTTGTGCCAATTTCTGTTCATCCCCTCCAAGCGTGGGCAAACTCAGAACCAGACCAAAAGGCTGGCTGCGATGCGAGAAGAAAACTTCGAAAGCGTGTCTCGCCAGGTTTGGGCTAAATATACCCTTCGAATATAGGATACGTATACACACACACACACACACACACACTCACTGGCGCACTGGCGCACCCTCATGTGGCACAGATGAGCGATTAAGAGTTCCTCGGTTCCATGATGGACGGGGACTTTGGTGAGGGATCAAGATTTTTAGAGGGGAAGAGGAAATAAAACCAACCAAGGTGAGTGTGTTTTTCTTACGAAACAAGATGAAAAACGGAACATGGCATCAAGGAAAGAAGCACTAGTCCTGAGTCAATAGGATCTCTCGTGTTCCTCAAACAGACGGTAAATTAAAAATGAAATCTTTTTAGTCCTTGCTCATCACGAATTCGAGCATGAGACGAGGAAAATATGGAGTCTGCCCGAATGATTTTTCCCGTCTCCATCCTCATCATGCTACTTTTTTGAACCTCTGAAGTCAATTTAATTAAAACTCCCAAAGATCATTTTCAATTTCAACAGCCATTCTGACCCCAGGAGGTAACCAATAAATTCTCATAAAAGGCTGGAAATTTCGAAAGCCACATGGAAAGCATTGGTTTATTTGCTCATGTGGGGGATTTTCATGGCATGAATCTCAGCCGGAGAGTGCGTATGTACGTACACCAGGGTTATGACACCAGACCTCTGTAGGACGTGTGTTGGAACCAAAGGCGAGCCAATATTTTGACCACACACACCAGGGAAATGCATCAAGTATCACACCCATGGGCATTTGAAAATTGAAAGCTGAATTTCGTCAACACAGCCTGTGAGGTCCATCAAATCTAGAGGTCTACCGAAACCAACTATACCATAGATTGGAGCCTCTGGAAGCGGTTCTAACAAAAAGCATTGGGGGGGGGGGGGGGGGGGGGGACGGTGGATCACGAGAAGAAAGCTTTAAATTTTGATGTTGACCACTTTGCTCCTTCCTTTGAAGGCAGGGGGAATCGGAAGCTGACAAACTCCCCTCCAGTCATTCATGGCGATGAGGTGAGCTTGATTCGATGCATTCCAAAATCCTCGGATGCAAATAATTATTTCCCCACCCCAACTTTGTGCTTGCTTGCCGGGACGGACTCCATTTTTGGACTGAAAGCTCAAATTTGTGAAAGTGGATCACTTCAAGTTGAGTAGTCCCAGAAAAAAGCCCAACACCTCGTTCATATTTCCTGCTAATCAAGAAAAGTATCAAGCTTGTGATGATAAGAGGGTCGGTCGTGTGTCTAACCTCGACCCTGAAGGTTCATGAAGGCGCTCTTGGCCAAGTGGCAACCCTGTTAGGGATAGGCGAGATAATGTGGCTGGTGGATCTGCGACTATCTGTTTATTTGGCGTAGGTATCTTTTGGGGAAACGAGCCTGATAGGGAGAAAAAGTGAGTGTGCCTGGGGTTCTTCTCCACGTAGTAGTCTCGGGGCCGATCGACGCCGTTCGTTCAAGTGTTTATCTCCATATAATTGTTTGGAGAGGCGAAGTCAAGTCTTGTTTGTATCCAGAAGATTCGCTTTTTCCTTTGCCTTGGCTTCACTCGGTCTCGGTCTCTGGCTAACCCAATCGAAATTCAACACCCAAAGTGCTTTTGACCCCGAAAAAAAATGCATGCCTCAATCCTCGCTCAGCCATGGATGGGGGTCCCTAATTCCACCGAGGCAAACGGCAAATCCCTTTTCAATCTTGCCAAGGCGCGCTTTGATCCATTGTTGATCGAATTTATTCCCCGCCTTTCTTACTGCGCGTTCGCGTTCTCCTGCTCCCGTCAAGACATTTCCAATTACACATTTTTCCCTCACTGTCTCTCGAATCTGGAATCCTCGATGATGTCCTGTTGGCTTGACTCCATTGTACACTCTTACGAATATAGTCCATAAGAAGACGAACAAGAAGGAGAACATCACTATCACATCCTCATTGAGGGGATTGTGTGCGAGCTGCTTCGCAAGCTGCTTTCCCATTGGAAAGAGTCATGATCAGATTACATGTCACGCGCGTACCTCGTCGTCCCTCGACTATAAACACACCCTAAGTCCATCCATCCACTCTTGTAATGTACGAGTCTCTTCGAACTTGGCCAGAAGGATCAACCCAAGCCGCTACTATGTACTTGTGTGCACCGGTAGAGACTAAAGGAACATGACGAGATCAGCATCATCAGCATCATCAGCATACGACCACCACTACATATACGACGACGACGACGACTCTGCCATAAGGAGAATGATGCGTTTTGAACACGTATTGGGCTCTCTTGCATGTGGAGTGTGGGAAGAGGTTATTACTGATTGGAGGGTGGAAAAAACACAAAGTTCAGGGGGACGATCGAACCAGATTTACTGAGCATTCAACCATCCACCTGCAACGGTTTCCAAGTTTATTACCACTCCAAGAGCGCAAGGAATACTCTTGAAATCCCTGGGTATGGGTGTAACTGCAGATTCCATGGCTACCGCCGCTACATGACAACCGATTTCCAGCCCAAGAACAGTAGGATTTGAAGAGCTCTAAAAACAACAGGAGACAGCATAACCACCCAACCATCCAACCAACTAACCAGCCCATGGCAAGATGGTTGAGGGGGCGTATTCATGGTAGCGTATAATCGCATCATCATTATAGTCGACTACTTCAGCTGTGGATCTAAAATCAGTGATGAACTTTGTGCTCAGGGGACAGAGCAAGTACGAGTAACTGGGCCAAAGTTGGAACCAGAAACTTGGAGCAAACAATCGAATGCATATTTCATGATAAGATTGGGTCAGAATGACGGTTCTTTTTTCCATCATCAAGATATGTGTTCCTTATTAGAAATTAGGGTGCAACCAATCAACCAACCAACTGGGAAAAATCCCAAGCACAGCTGTTTTGAAGTGACTCAAAGTAAGTTGCAGCTGCATCATTCGTTTTTGATCAGAGAGGGAAAGAGAGAAAGCAAAAAAAAACCTGTCTTATTTCAATCACTCCCCTCTTGTAAGGGATGAAGTCCCTTTCCCTATTCAACAATGAATGAATCTCTAGCTCTCAGCTCTTTTTGGTGAGAGTTGAGTCGTTCTTCATCAGCATCACCGCGATGATGAGATGATTTGCTCTCATCCCAAGTTTGAACCATGCTCAACAAATGGTATAGTGACGTTTTGATCATTGTACATACTTACACACTCATGACTCCAAGGAATTCAAGATGTGACTGAGCCTGGGCTTTGATGACGAATGGGAAAGTACTAGTAGTTCGTGGTTCACATTAGGTTCAATTGAACTGATTAGGACATTGGTCGTTTGGTGGGCGGTCTGGTTCCATGAACTAACATTCATTAAAGTTTCGGTGACATCAAGGTTGCGACAGAGACCAATGGAACAACGAAGATCAGATGATGAAGGTAGTGATGTTGTATGGTTGACTAGAGCCACAAGCTGATGCTCAATCAATCTAGTAGGAGTTGTCGTAGTAGTACGAGAATGCAAGTCTTTAGAACGTCGAGAAGAGTAGCTTAAGCCGGTGCTGTAGCTAAACGGAGTTGACACTGCCAATTTTTCAAACACTGTTCAGAATTAGACATTGACAATGAAGAAGAGGACGATGAGGATGAGGAGGAGTAGTAGGAGGAGAGACAATAGAACAACAACCACAAGTTGTGATAACAGCAAAGAACTAAAAACAGTTAGAGGAAAACACACGTAGAGAGATCCAAATCTCCCAATGATCAAGCTCTTGGGCTGGAAATGTTCCCGACGGCCTCAAATTTTCCCTCGACTTCGACGTTCCAGTCGCGGGAAGCTGGCGCGAGCGAGAACCATGCAACCTCCTTTCGACGCGCGATTTGCCGTTCAAGGCGCTCCCAGCTGGTCGGCCGCTCCTCGCTCGGAGAGCCCGATCACTCGCCACGAACGACTTTTCCCTGATTGGCGGAGCTTCCTTGCTCTCGAGTTCGCTCATTGGTGGAACGAAAGAAAGGCCTGTTGCATGACAGGCGAGGCCAAAAAGGCCACCCAGGCATGGACTCTCGGCACTCCACACGACACATCCTCGATGCTCTGAGGATCATCTCCTACTCTTCCTCCCTCTTTCCCGCTCGTGCTCTGTGCCTCTCGTAGTTGCTCGGTCTGACGGCCATGGCCCAGTCCAAAGAGGACTGTGCATATCGTACAGTACGTACTACATACACGAATGTATCAAGTGACAGAAAGAAGAACAAAAAATCATTATCCGCCTTTCAAGATACCTTCATGCATTCGTCCATGAGCCAAGTCGAAGGCCTACAACCATCCTGGGTTGGTCTCAAGTTTTCTTGCCAACGTGCCAAGCAAGCAAGGGAGGAAAGCAAACACGACAACCTAATACCACTTGTCGTTCGCTTGTCTGATTCCATGGCACTGGCTGACACAATGGTCCCCCTCCCGAAAAAAAAAGTTCATTACTGTCAATTTCAATTTCACGAGACAAAAGAGCGCCAATGCCAATACCCGTTAGGGCAATACCGACGGAGAGGACCTCCAGCAATAAGAGCTAAGAAATGTCAGAACTCGCCCGTTGTCAGCTGAATCAAAGACTTGGGAAAAAGTCAGCTGGTAAAGCCTGTGCTACATTTACTTTCCATGTACGTGTAGAAGAAGTCCGAAGAACAACGAGAGAAAGACAATCCAAGGAGAAGAGCCCTCCCTTATTGAAGGCAAATATAGACTTTAACTTGACGACGAGAGAAAGACAGAAAGAGAGTGACAGAGAGAGAGAGAGAGAGTATCTGGGAGGTGGAAGGGGATTTTCATTCAGGTATTTCGAGGTTAGTTATTGAATTTTGCCATGGGCAAGAGGGGAAGAGCATGGAATGTGTTCCCCTTTTCAACCTTTAATAGGAAACAAATCCTCATTGTCATGGAGCTGGTGGTCCATATTTTGAATGAGTCACGACTCACGTTGTCAGGCGTTCCAGTTTCAAAAATTCAATTCCAGATTGCTTTGGATGAGATCAGATTACATGCGAAGCTCCCCTCAATGATCCCTGGGTGGATGAGATTCAAGGAGTGGAAAGCTTCAAATGCATCATGATGCCGTGGTAGCCAGCATTCATTTCTCATTCATCTGGATCTTGCCATTCAACCCACCGTGCTCTCCAGCATCCAAGCAAACGGGCTCTTTGGGATTGAAAACGGTCCCAAAAGGCGTCATGCTCGATGACATCAGGTCAAACGAGACCACCAGGGACAGGGACCATAGGCACGTTCCATTTATCGATAACTGGAATGGCTTGATTTGACCCAATTGTCAGAGTCGCCCGATTTCATTCGCAGAGGGCGAATGGGTTGGATTGCATAATGATATGTTATCGTTTTCCTCGAAGCTGGAATCAATTTGTCACCCGGACTCAGTTATGATGATCGGGGAACATGTGACAAGATTTGCTTTCATTTGAGAGCGAATCGGGTCAGGCTTGGGGCGAAGGCCTTACTATTGGCGAGGATTTGTTTCTTCGAGTTTGGACGAGAGAAAACAACTGAAATACGATCAGTGGTGGTAGTTGATCCCCGGGGAAATTATACTTGCCCCGACCGACCACGTTGGGCGAGTCCTCGAGGATCTTTCTGAATGGTTGGTCCATGTCATGCCCCACGAGTGGAACACCACTCACTTCACCCTGGTCACATTTCAATTTGGTCGAGCGAGTCTGGGAGGGTTTAAACAGTTTTTGTTTTTGCTATTTTTTTGAGTACGCCTTGCTTCCATTGAAGAGGATGCTAGTTGGAAAAGCAATTGAGAAGCCCATTTTCCCAGATTTGTCCCAATTCAAGTTGAGATCGTTGGTATTTCCTACCAAACGATGGAGGAGAATAGTCCCAATCAAGGGTTGTTTTTTCCCAAATTGCTTCGGAAAACCCGGAACTTCAAAGGAACTCGTCAGTTGCTGCTGTTGTTTATTTCGATTTATTGTATTGTTTCATTCATGGCTGGTTCCCCTCAGAAGATAGATTTCCTTTTGAGCTCTAATTTGACACAAAACATTTTCGATACAAAAAAAGATAACGATGATTGGCAAGATGATTACTTTGGCAGGGAAGAAAAGAGAGACAGATAGATCCTTTCGTCTAGCATTACTTGAATGTAGTAACTTTCTTCAAACCCGACTCTACATACATACTTCTACATTCTACATTATATACATGTGGAACATCTTTTCCATGCCGTATTGGATTCTATTGAAAAGCAATTTGACAAATAATTGATGGGAATTCCATGCTCAATCGGAGGTGTCTGCGTGTCTCGATATTGAAAAATTGTCGTCAAGTGAACTATTTCACTCCTGCCACTAATCTATCGAATTGATGTTACACAGATGAAACGAAACCGATTTCTCTCTAAATACCAGACCACTTATGCATTGGTATATATAGTGAGCACCACAGGAATAGGTTGGCTGGTCTTAAAACAAGTGGCATAAGTTGCCATTCAAACTCTTTAAAAGAGCTTCTGTACGTCTTCGCCCCGAGTTTTATGTACAGTACAGTACAGTGTTGCAGCGGGCCCGCTTTTCAGGACCGACCTTCTTTACCTTGGAAAATGGCCCTTTCTTTTCTCATTTATGGTGCAACAGAGCAAATGAGATTTCCTTTGAGGCACCCAAGAAGCATGCCAGGAGTTTGACTGGTTCTTGAAAATCTCTTTGAGCGAGGATTTGCCCAAATTCTCTCTCTCTTTCTCGTGCTGAATGAGTTTTGATATTTTTGCTCACTCAAGCCTGAAAATGAAATCAACAAAGTTTTTCTCTCTTCTGTCGTATTAACAGGCTGGATAACTTTGAAGCAAAATCCGCCCATTTTTTTAAACCCGCCTCGGGGGACCAAAGACTATTTTTTTGTTGTACAGAGCAGAGTCGAGTCGGATGGCAGAATGATTATCTACAACAACAACAACAACAACATCATCGTCATCAACATACTACATTCAGATTAGGATACAATTCCAAAAGGAATCTTTTTGCTTCATAATCTCAATTTCATCTGATTTGGATTAGCTTGTCATTGCAAGTAACGAAGAGTTACGATGAGAACGGTTCCAACTTTCAAGGCTTAAAGACAATCTGCCAAAAAGAGAGAAAGAGGGACAAAATAAAGGGCAGGGCAATGTCATCATCATCATCATCATCATCATCATCGGGTCAAGACGTTTTTTATGATGCATTACTCACGGAACATGACACAAGATCCGTGTTTTTTTTGATTGAGGCAGGTCCATTTATCTCAGATTGTGTGCCAATCTCTTTCCCAATGATATCGTTAGAGCTAGTAGCAGTTATTTATTGTACCTTGTCCACGTTCCGTGTTCCCAGGAGCTACACAAACACTATGGGCTTGTTATTTATGGATGTCCGTACCCAGGTGCATTCATTAATTATGCAATGATAAGGCCAGATTACCATTCATTGAATTCCTGTGCATTGTTGCTATCACTGGTCCTCAAAACACGAGCCAGGTTTGCCACAAGAGCTCTGTCAAGATGCACATTTCCGTTTGGGACGGATCCCGAACCTTTAATGTCATCATTTCATTCGTGGGGTTTTGTCTTTGGTTTGCCTGTTTGTTGGCTGGCGAATAATGCTCGTTCCATCGCCATCGTAATAATGATGATGATAATGATGATGTAGTGTGCCATAGCCATGAGTGGAACCGAGTCCCATATCCAATCTGCATGTTAATTCCATGTTCCATTTGACTTTCCGTGGAAATAACGAACGGAGAAGGAAAGAAGGAACGGTGGGAGTGGAACACGAGAAAAGCGAACGGATAATTAGATTTCGGTTGATGACACCACCAAGACAAGAAAAAAAACCTGCCAAACACTGTCATTTTCAGAATGACAAACCGTGACGTGCCTAATGAATAAATTATCGCCAAAAATTAGTTTCCTTCAAGGAGGCAGGCAGACGAGAGAAAACTGGCGAAGCTCATCTACAGACCATCATCATCCACACATTTTTTTGCTACCAAAAGGAGAACAAGCAATGACTAAAGGGAAGCAGGGTGAGAAAATATGATTTCAATTCCATCAACTTCAACTTGGAAAGTTCTGGACTCATTGCCAGGTGCAGTAGAAGATTAATTTCCGTGACATTCACTTGTAAAAATTCTTTGGATCAAAACTTGTAATCTCTTTTGAAGATCACAAGTTGTCTCGGAATATTCCCCCGGATCTGTTCCACCAAAACCAGAGAGACGAAGGTTCGTTCAAAAATTGGATAAGCACAAAGGAATAGTTGTAGTATTCAGGATTATACGATCTATCGTCCTTTCAGACTGAGAGCAATGCCATGGAGGAGGAGGAATCTTTGGACCAACAGGAGGATACAAAAGTAGTACTCCACAGATAGAAGAAGGAGATGTTCCATTCAAGTTAAATATCTTTGGAAATCTTTTTCTCCCTCTTGGCTGGCTTGGACTGGATCCCGATTTGTGTGGTGCCACAGAACTACTGTTGTACGCCGACGAAGAGAGAAGCACGAAGAGGAGAAGGAGGAGGAGGTAGGCTCCCTCCAAAGCGAGGTTCCTTTGAAGTGTGAGAATGAATTAAAACCTGATTCAGACCTTGGATATGGACCAGAGCGTGCTTGGTACACTCACCCACTCACTCACTCACTCACTCTCCAACGCATTGATGTACGTAAAGCAAAGATGCATCGTGGTTCCCTAGGACGAATTTTCATCGACTACTTGTATAGGTATGAAGCCCGAAGAAGGTGTTTCATTCGCACCCAGAGAGAGTGTGTGTGTCTCAGGCGGATCTTTTGAAATCTCCCAAAAGCCACATTAGGTTTCTGCGTCCTTTTGTCAAATTCATTTCAAGGAACTTCGACAAGACCCATTGTTGGCACTTGGATGGATGCCTTTGAGCTTCTTTTGAGGGAGCTTTTTTTCCTTTGGTTTTCTGTCCCTTTTTTGAAGTTTTCTTTGATGGACCAACTCACTCACTCACTCCCTCACTCACTCTAAACTTCCCTACGATAAAGAGGAATCAAGGTGATCAATTGGAGGCTCACGTGGAAATACTTGAAATTGATACTTTAGTGTCGTCGTTGAACAGAGTTCCCAATTAGAGGCCACTCTATAGCCTTCCGATTCGAGGCGGCTTTAATTTAATGATTCTCCCGCCCCTCCCTAATACCCCTCACCCGGGTCTCTTGAAACAGCTCGAGAGGGCTTTCGAATTCGTTCGGCCTCGTCCTCCTCCTGGTCCTCCTCCTGGTCCTCCTCCTGGTCCTCCTCCTGGTCCTCCTTCTCTTCTGATTCCTCTTGTTCCTTCTGTTCCTGTTTCTATCACTATCCTCTGCTCGGCCTGATCCACTCAATCTTGGAATTTGATCCTCTGATCTCTCAAGAGGCGTTTACCTCTCCATGGACCTGACAACTCGTATGAGATGGACCATTTAATTACTCTCGTCGTTTGGCTGCGGCACCTTCTCTCTTGGATGGTCTCAGTTTCTAACAGGATCCGCAAGAAACCACCCAAAAACGATCTTCCACACCTAATCACCTGACATGTTCCATCTCCATCTCAGGTCTGCCCCAACGCATCCAAGAATTGGACCATAATTGACCTTCAATAGTAGTGCCTTATTAGCCTGTTCTCCTTAAACGATGGATTATCGCCTCGAGGATTTGCCACGCACTTCTCCTATCCACGCCCAACCGACTCATTTCTCATATCTCATAATGAAGAGCCTTCGTTTGGGCGGGTTGGCGGTCCAGGTGACGTCATTTATTCACGAGATCGATAGAAGCCTCAGTTTGTTCGGGGCTGTCAGCCCACAATGGTCGCTTTTGGGCGGAGGCTGCCGTGCCAGGAGAGCTCAAGGGAAACCCCACGTCCTCAATCAGTTAGATGTGCAAATTCCAAGCCTTTTATCCCCGGCTCCCATCTCCGAAATGGTCGCTGTCTATCACTCTCCCAAGTAGTTTAGCTCCTCGCGGTTCACTCTAATGGCCGTCATGATTACAATGCTCTTTAGCAAAACCAGCCATCGGCCTTTGCCCAACTGGTCTTTCTCCGCAAAGGCTTCCCCAATGACCAATGAGCCTTTGAGGCAGGCACAGGACTGGAGAAGCCACGTAGAGCATTGGAGGAACAAGCAACAACCACCTTGCTTCCAACTATCTGAGGAAGCCGACGAACTGACTGACGAACCGACTTGACTGACTGACTTGACTGACTGACTTCACTGACTGACTGACTGACTCTGGCTATTTGAAGCTGGAGAATCAGGTCCGTCTGGATTAAGTGATGGATGGCACCCTTCGCACTTGACTTCATTACCAAAAGCTGGATGAACGAGAAGGAGGGTTAATCAGTGCCACAGAAGTCCGTCCAATCTTCCCCCATTCATTTCTGCCAAATGCCACAACGAGGGGAAGGAACTGGGAAGCCAGTCAAAGAAAGGGTCGAGGGAACGAGGGAACGAGGGAACAACGTTCGCGCGCGTAGTGGAGATACGTACTTTGAATTTCCATTTCGCTTTCAGCGATCCCATGAAATGAAACGGAGCTGCCTGAGCCTTTCGTCACAAGGCCGAGACTCAAAAACTCACAAGGAGATTGGCTACTTCTTTCTTACTCGCTTAATCTTCTCCCTCTCTTTTTGCCCGGGTAGCACTTCCTCTACCTTCAGTATATCTCTCTCTCTTTCTCTCTCTTTTCCCTTTCTCTCTCTTTCTATCTTTCCAGCTTTCAGGAGAAAGGTATGCTAGGAATTTGCAATAAAGTTGCTGGATGGACGAGGTGGCTCTTGAAAATCTGTTTCAAGTGAATCCAACCAACGTGGACGTTCAGCTTTAGTGCTGGTAATATGTTACTACCTACTTCTGGGGTGTCCCTCTGTTTCGTTCCACGAGTGGCACAGACACAGCCAAGCAAGACCCGGGTAACACTAGAGCCTCCATTCTTTTGACCGGCTCAACTTCCTCAGAGCTCGATACAGATCCTAGCGTTGGGTACTAAACAGTGTGAAAAAAGCATGTCTTTGACGTGACATCATGAGTGGAGTTCAGTATTTACATATACATTTGTGCAATATTAGCAAATTATGGAGTGACCTTTCATAAGGATTTTGTATGTCATTATGGGATGAGTCTTAGCTTTTTTTCTGTAAGAAGAGCACTTGCTGGTAGCTATTGAAATGTCGGCGGATTAAATTTGAACGAGAGTATTCATAGATGACACATGCAAATGTGGACAAAAACGAGAGAAGAAGAGTTTGGAACAATTCCTTGATTAAACACAAGAGATGCTTTTTTGTTGTAGTCGTGAGGATCAAATTCGTAACAAACCAGCAGCCATGGTTTCCCGGGTGAATGGAGGCAAGACGAACTCAACGACCCAACAGGCTTGTTTTTTACCCTCCAGTAGTCTCTATTTCGCAAAAAAACGAATCACGACCTCATTAGTGAAAATGAGGACACTCTGCTTCTGAGAAAAGAGTCGTTGGAACAAAAAGATCTGGCTGACATTTTATGACATATTGTGATGAATTAAAGTCACGAGCTCAGGGATCATCAGGGACAGATCCAATGAGCCCTTCCCGTCATTCTTGATGAATAATTGCAGAAAAAAACTTGATCCAGGTTGAAAAGTCAAGACCGATTAGGACAAACGTGGGAAATGATCTTCACCAAAAAAAAGTTCGGAATGAGACTGATATCTTTGAAAACACCTCCCAGTTGTGTTTCTACTTGGAACGTCGTTCCCCACTGCCGTGTGCCTCCTGGATCCAAAGTGAGTTGATGTGTGTGAGGGTGTGTGTGTGTGGAGAGGGATCCAAGGCAAGAATATCAAGAAGGATCTGTCCAAATTAATTACATTTCGATGATCGTCTGCCCGTCAAGTTCGAGTCAAGTGGTTAGTTGCCCATGGCAGATAAACAGGATCCACTGAGTGGAATCACAGAGTTCACTAGAGGGTGGAACATCCTCTCTTAGGGGGGAAAAACAACAAACGAGCGTCATATTCTAGGTCATGAGTCACTACGCGTATGTTGTTGCATTCAATCATGAAAAGTAGTACGTAGATGCCCTTAAGAGCTGTGCATAATGGGAATGTGCACCCCTCTTGTCTTTGCCACCGAGTGGTCCAATCTTCGAGTTCCCAAATTTACCTGGTAATCGACTGACAGAGACAGCTGGTAAATGCCACCGACTATCAGTTTTATAACTGACATAGTGTATTCTGAGCTGGGTTTAGATTCTGAAGCGAGTGTTTAGTCATGAAAGCTCTAAAACTAGATCAGAGACTTGATAATAAGGGAAAAGGGCATGTTCCAGACGCCAACGCCATCTCTTGTCGGAACAAGGAACCGTCGTAGAAGGTTCTCTCATTTTGGCCGCTAGAGAGCGCCGCTTAGCGAGTTCGTCTTTTCTTGGGTTCCGCTTTTTTCACTGCCCTCTCTACGTACTTTGGTGGTTGTTCCATCAAAAGTAGTTAAATGTTCCATCGTATATCAAACAACGGTTTATCCATCTTAAAAGCGGTAACTTTTTGCATTCTTGCATTCTTTTATGTTCTAACAAAATCGTCCCTTAGAATCTAATTATCCAATTTATTTCTAGACTTAGCCAGTCTTAGAACATTTGGTCGTGGAAAGAGAATAACAATGGGTCTCCAAATTTTGGGAGATAATTATAAATTGTTAATTCTACTAAACAAATATAGTGCAACAACAGCAAAAACAACGTTCTTTCTCAAAGACAAGGATATTTCTGCAAAACGTTGACAAATTTGTTTACTTTTTTTATATCTATTATGAATTATGATATATGGTTCCCTCTACCCGTCACCTATGAGCAAAAACACAACAAATTGAGAGTTCAACTCTTAAAGAAAACATCAGTTGACCTTCCTGTCTGCTTGTCAGGAGTCTTCCATAATGTATTTCAATAGTTCGTTTCCAAAGTAAAAAATACTTTCCAGTCTTGATTTGAGTCAGAAAAAACAGCCCCATGAAATTTTGATGATGCCCAATGGAGTTTCATGACAAGATATGTAACAAGACCAACGTCCGTCCAACGCAAGGAGCGGAAAATAGAAAAGGAATTTTAGAGTTCGAACATGCGATCGATCAGTCTTAAAGCATTGGTTGTATTTTTAAATATAATGCAATGTTTAAGAGTACGACTCCCTCCTTAATAAATGCAAAGGTTGTAGCTAATCAATCACGTCGGGGGTGGATAATTGATATTCCTCAATATTTTTGCTTTGGTCTAAACTATCATAAAAGCAATTTGCTGAATTCTCAAAAAATGCATACAAGTCGTCAGGGGAAGCCCCTGGTTATATGGCTCAAAACAAAAGAGGTCACTCTCAACACCTCTGCGAGTCTTCGCGTTTTTTTCGATAACACGTGTGCAAGACATTTTTGCATTCAACTTGCATCAAGCCACTCATGAGGATAATACGCTCAGCTTTATCCAAGTTTACAGCTACTGATTGACCCATGTTAAGGGCAACAAAGATCTAGGTGAACCAAAGTGTCAAATGAATAAAAAGAGTTAGTCTTTGATACATTTTGTAGCGACTTTTATGAAAGAAGATCTCCAGGGGCGTTTAGGTGTCTGATGGAATAATCGGAAGGCTATTGGACTAGCTAAAACGGGCTGCAAGACAGGTCCCGAAGGTTCGGATCCAATACCAAGAGTGTATTGTACATTTCCAACGGCCAATTTTCAGAATGTCTCTCTGAATTCAATCGGTTCATTTGAGACCAATATAACTTTCTAAGCCTCTTCGGCAATAGGTAACCCAAGTAAGAGTGGATCCCAAGTAGAACTGCAAGCTTGCTAAGAGCTGCCTGTTGACTTTGATGGCCCGTGACCAGGGATTACGTCTGGTGACGTAACTGCTTTTTAAAAGCATTCGCCAAAATTGACCTAAAACCACGGCCCAAATGAAGAATTATCATTTTTTCCTCTAACGTGCAAAACACCTACTTTCATATTTTAGTTAGAGGGAACCCCCTCTAATTCCAAGCATTTTGTGGTCCTTAAATGATTTCAATCGCTTTCTAGGCAGATTCTTGCGTACTTATTTTGTTGACATTGGAGAATCACAAAATAGTGTTCGTCCAATGAATGACGTTATGGTTTCAAAACTACGATCTGAACTAGGGCTGGAGCTCCTCTGATTTTTTTGACTTTTTGCTGTACCCCGAGTCCGACAGAAGACTCGAGTCTTTGACTAGAGTCAGGTCCTGCAAAAAGACTCGTCTTGCACAGTGCTAAGAAAAAAATTGAATAATTCTTTCTTGACGTGTCCTTTCTAAAAGGCTCGAGTCCGGACACTTTCTCCAAAATCGAGTAAAAGACTCGACTGCACTCGGACTCGAGTCCGGACTCGCGCCAACACTAATCTGAACCATGACTACGTTGAACTGTCCAATGAACACATGTTGGGTATATTTACACAGTCCGATTATTAATAGGTGCCAGTTTTGGAGCACAGCTTTCCATTCTTTCAATATTGACCATGCTTGCCATGTAGCGTGAATGTGTTTGTGAACATCCGCCCCTTTGTAGTGCCTTATATAGTGCTTTGTACTAAGCTTTAGTAAGGAATGTAAAAGCTCTTTCCTCGTCCATTTCAAACTTGTAGTTCCATCAAGTGAACTCTGTGAAACAGTACCCACCAATAATTTAACCAAACGAGCATTGGATTTGTGCAAAAGTGTTGCCTCCATTCACTTTGCGCATAAATGTGACCAAATTTCCAAGATTCATTCTTCGGTAAAAGGGGTGCGCAACCAAATCAGAGGCCAGTTTTTTAAAGCTCTTACCTCGGAGTTACGGGCTTGGACGTTGACCGGTTTGAAAATACACTGCTCAAAGTGATGAGCGGATGCACATTCTAGGTAACGTCCAAGCCTCAACACCGAGGTACGAGCGTTTAAACACCGGCCTTAGGTCACTCAAAGGGACGGGCAACCGCAAAAATATTCTCCCTTCAATAATAATTTCACTCGAGCTCTGTTTAAGTCCATGTAACTGTCCTACGAGAGAAAGGAACTTCCTTCCCTAACAATGCTAAAAACGGGCATGTCATGTCTAGGTTCATTGCAGTACAAAGGTATAACAGTGGCTCTACATTTATAAATGTGCCTTGACGTTGTTCGAAGATTGTAGAAAACACTTTCCCATTCAATTCAACAAATGCTAGAGTACTAATTGATTTCAGAATTGTAATCCTAATGGTAATACCTCATTTTTGCTAATATTTTGCCCCAACATGAGCAGTGTTGGCGAGAAGACAACTGTATGTAGGCTTTCTTTTTCACGGTTATGGCCAGCGTCGGTTCATCTAATTAGATTATGCACTTAGTGTTTATAAGGGGTTAAACAAAAATACGATTTCTGGTAAGCAGTCGATGCCACAGGGGAATACTTTTACTTATACAATAGAATAATTAATATGAAAAATAAAATATAGATAAAGTACATATCAAGCAATAAATGATAAATACACCTGAATAACCACTTATTTTCGATAGGTGTTACTTTGAAAAAACATTATAATATAAAAGTTATATTTACCAAAACAACCACACGGCTTTTTTTGGTGCGTACAATTCGCTTTATTGTCTGTTTAAAAATCATACACATCCTTAATATAGATGTTTGTGCATGAGGTTTTTTTTCTAAATCGGAAGAGATCATTGGAAATTTTCATACATTCTAACTGGCATTGTGATCAAAAGTCTGACACCGACTCATGGTACGATGTTCATTTAGCGCACATGATAGCCAATAACGTATGTTCAATGGCTGAATAATTCACTTTTCTCAAAGAGTAGAATTGGCTTGAGGACGAATTTTCCTCATTAAGAATTGACTTGGGAGTTCAAGATATCCGTTCATTTTAAAAGCCTCTAACTTATTTAGGGTCTGTGGCATGATCAGTCGGCCTTTCACCCCTTTGAGACCTGAAATCCGAGCGTTCATGTTTGAACCAAATGACTCACTCACCTTAAAAGGGCAATCAATCAAATTGGCTCGAATCATGCTCTGGTCCAAAATGAGAGATACAAAACGATATCAACGATAGGAAACCAACCACGCGCGAAGAAAACTCAACCGCCTAGAACACAGAGACCCATTCAAGGAGGATCGAATCAGGCTGACGTATGAAATGCAAATCACGTCGTAGTTGAACTGTGGTGTCTCTTTTTAATGCTGTTGAAGAGGTCTCATTTTACCAAGGGCGTTGAAGAGCCTTCTGAGGATCGATCCAAACCAGGGTCTCTGTCAAGTGTTGATCTGGGGATGAGATTGACACCGACAGTCCATGAAGAGATTGAAGACACGACAAGGAACACCAACGTAGAAGCAGAAGAAGAACAAGACGAGAATGATAATGGGGTTGGGTTACTAGAATTTGGTTAATTCCGGCCAGATTCGAGAAACACACCAAGATGGACCACTGAAGGTGTTTGGCTACGGGACAATAATCCAAGACGCCTCAATGGTTTATGGTTATACGAGGTACATCAATCACAAACTGGTGCGCACGATCACGAATTACCCATCTGATGACAGTATTAGCCCTACCAAAGAGGCTAGCAATTCCACACAATTCCATTTTTGGGGGGCGGAAGGATGGGAGGGGGCCGTTCTGGGCCGACGTCGATCTTACTAGCGGCGACTCAAATGCCGTGTCTGTGTAGACGACAACGGTGTTCCCCGCGGAAAATCACGGACCACGCCGAGCCCGAGAGCGAAGCGGGAGTTCGCAAAGCCGGCGACAACCACTTATGATACCAATTTTAGGACCGCTGCCCTCTCACTGCCCTCTCCTTCCCCATCATCAGCATCAGCATCATGATCTCAGGTAGGTTGTTGTTCATCTCGAGCTCTTTTGACTAAGGACTGGTGGAGACTGGAGCGAGTGGGAGGGAGAAACAGGGAGAGAAGACCCGAAGACCCGAACCAAAGAAAGGTGAAAGCCACGCCAAGGCAAGCGTGCTTCTGCCAAACATGTGGTGTCGTTTTGCTCATCTTCCAGGGAGATTGCGGTGCTACTGGTAGTGGTGGGCGAATGCTCACTTACATGCCATCAACCATGGCAACCACAAAAACAACGACAACCACCAATGGGGTCGAGACACCAGATCTACTCCATGCCATAACAACAACCACTACAACGGTCTTGAGAAGGAGATGAGCAATAGTTAGTAAATCTTTAAACCCACGTCCCAACTTTAAGTGGCCACATCGAGAGATTGGTCAAAAAGATGATGGCGTGGAATTTGGAAGCGCTCTTCGTTTTTGCAGCCCAGTGATATTCAAGGAGGCGTAATATAATTGAGGGGCGGAGAGGGGAGGTATGGTATACGTGGTATACGGTATATTGGTGAGTGGACACCGCTATTCATCCATACCTTGCTTTCCCACCTTTTGTTACGATCTCTTTCTGACTGGTTTGAGAATGGTAGCCACCGAGATGGATCTGCTCTGATCTCCTTGGAAACGGGGAACTCACAAAGCGGACTCGAAAAAAAAGGATAGAGACAAAGAATCCAAGGGAGCGAATGATGCTCAAACCGCACTGCCGTGGCCTTAGCGCGGGCAGTAATACATATGATGACAGCAGTATTAGTTGTTGTTGTTGTTGTTGTTCCTGATGATCTAATAACAAGCTAGGCGGATACCAAGTAATTGTGAACTCGCATACTGGATTGCTTTGATGGTTTCCTAGGAGTTGGCTGCGAGTGGTTTTCAGATTGTTATTTTTCCAACCAAACCCGCCAGCAGCGGGAGATATTCCTCAGATTTACTCTGGCAACGCTAATGTAAGCCATTCAGAGTGACCACCTAGAGAACAGTGGAGAGAACAAGGGAGAGAGAGGGAAAGAGAGAGAGAGAGAGAGAGAGAGAGAGAGAGAGAGAGACAAAAGGTGAAATGTCACTCTTTCGCTTCTCGAGTTGTTGTTGATGCTGTTGTTGTTAATCCTCCGATGAGCTTTACTATAAGCCAGCCGAAGGAGGATCTTCTTTTGTTTCATGGATATCCTCTCTCTTGGGGCCAATTAGACGGGCAAAAGAAACTTGTCTCATTACTCGGAAATAGCAGACTTAAGAACATGTGGATGCAGAAGTAGGTATGTGCGAAATAATAAGCAACGGGTTGTGGGGAAGGGATTTGGTGATGGCCACAGGAAATGGGGAATCTACGTACATACTCGTACGCACAACCAACCCCCGATCAGCCGCTAGCCTTTCCCCGGTAATTAAAAGCTACTAAGAGGGAATTTCCCGCTTACTTGCTACAAAGTCCAATTATTCATTTGAGAAGCAGACCATGGGACATGAAAGTAGAAATAAAACGTTCATTGCGGAAAAGGGGATGAGCGGTCAACATAATGGAATTGCCAAAAAGATGTTAGAACACTTATGATTCAAGTCTTTTTAATCAAATAACAAGATTTGTAGGGATTTCAAGGAGCAAGAGAAACGTGGCGTTATTTCGGGAAGGTGTTACGAACATCAGATACAAGCGTGTTCAAATGCTTCTTGGTTTTCATTTCGTCAGCTTTGTTGTTACGTCCGACAGTGTTCATAACGAAATACACTCCATTCTGACGACTGATATGATTTGAGAGTAAAGACTTGTTTTCGTGGAAAACCCAAGGCATCGTTTATGTCTCAGCTTTAACAGCTTCATTTTAGGACAATGTCGGTGATATTTGGCATTGAAAGTACATGCATACTTAGAGGCTTCAAAGCCAATGAGTAACCATACGTCGGATCAGTCAATGACCCTCAATTCAAGGTACTTCAGAAATAATTTGATTTCACCACCAGACTCAGCTTTGTGTGTGAGTAGACCAAAACCATTCCAAAAGTAACCTGAACCGTTTGTTTTACCTTCTTCCCTTTTCTAAATCTTTACGTTTTGGGCTTTCACCTGACCTCTGACAATTGCTTAAAAGCATTCACATTGGGCTTGAATTGTGCCTATGCTCATCATTTTCATTGACAAGTTGTATGTCCCTTCCAAAGAAAGTATCCCTTCTTCTCCTATTAAAGTTGAAGCCATGGTGCCACAATTTTACTCACATATCTGATAAATCTAAGAGTAACAGATGGAACCGCGTGGAATGAAACAAATCTTAACCATCCCAAGTTTGGCGGAGAAGCTTATACTGAAGCAAGGAGAGGAGTCCAATCCATCTTGTTGAAGGAAACATGTCGAATGTTCGCTAAACATTTTGCTGTTACGTTTAGAATAAATATCGTCCAAGAGTTGGATGGATGGATGGATATTAAAGTTATGAACCAACCCTTGGCCACATTGAATGCAAATAAATATCGATTTTGTCGAATAATGTGACAATTTGGGTTTTTGATTTTTCACAAAAGCCACTCTTCAAACAACCACGCCTATGAATCTTATGGAACAAGTACGATCTAAAATTAACATTAGCTTGAAATTGATCTAGAGCATGATCTTGTTTCATTTGTGTTGAAGCTACCAATTGCCCTGGATGATTTTGAAATATCATCTCATATTGATAACAACAACTACTAAAATTATATGAATTTGCTTGTAAAAACTCGATTTAAGTCGCGCTATTTATCCACCTTAAACTCTCTCTAGATATTCCAGGTATCTTCATAATACCCCAGTAAAGCTCTTTTAGCATCAAATGGAGAAAAAACAAATCTCTTTTCTTGCTTGGCTAGAGCCAAACAACCATCGCAATCGCAATCCCATCATTATAAACATGAGAGACGACATGAGCCGACAAAAAGTGGCTCAGATTCCGCATCATCAAGCCGCCGGCCATATGTAATGGGCGAGGAGGAGCACCCAACAGGGTATGAGGATTTCCAATTCCCCATTTCCCATTCTCTTCAGGTGAGCTCATTGAAGCTAATTCCCGGATGCTCAGGAGAGAAATCGGGAGAGCCAGTTTCAGTTGGATCCTCATGGGACAAAGAAAAAGCACCAGTTCCTGTCATCACATTAAGGAACAGGCTGACAGGTGAACTGAACGATGAATTGATTCGAATAGAGGGAGATCACATGTCATATGTGTGTGTGTGTGTGTGTTATGGTAAGTGTGTTCTCTTTGAGTGACACATGGGGGAGAGGGATCAATTCTTTTGTGGCATGAATTGTGGTTGAGGATTGATTCTCTCATTTCCCTAAGTGAGTTTTGATGAAATTGAAAAGAAACTCTCCGAGTTTGTATGAACTCAAATGAAATCGGATTACTAATATGCATCGATGCACATCCAGAACTTGAGATCGATTCAATCATATTTTGAAGCCAAATGTCAGCCCAAATTTGGCCTTTGTCACGAGTGGAAAGGCCACTATCAAATTGGAAATGTCTTTTGAATACCTTCCAAAGGTTGTCAGACTTTGTCAAACGGAAGCGTGGAAAATTTTTCATCATGTACACGGACAGGATGCCACTTTAGTCGGGGAAACAAGAATCTTAAATAGGACGCGACTACATGTTTCTCGATCAATGACCCTACTTTGACTGCCTTCAAGTTTAGCAATGTGTTAAATGGCAAAAATGGACAATCAGTAAGTAAATCAGATGTAATCAATACATTCCATGACCAGTTGGGTAAAACTCTAACCCTAGGCTTTGATAATACTTATGTTTACCTTCTCTCTCAGATGAGATTTTTTTCCTCTAAAGCAATAGTGTGTTGTTTTTCCGCTAGAGCGCGCTCGGACTAGATGGAATCCTCGGTGAGCATTGCCCTCTACCGTAGGGAGAGGAAACCAAAAATGAGTTTCACTTAGAACCATCATGCCCATTCTGGAACTACCCAAATGGTTGGATAGCCAAGCTCCTGTGCCAAGGTCCCTGGATAGAGTGTCTTTCATCAATTTGCTAAATGGCCCTCCACTTGTCAGGGTTTGTTTTTATTGTCTGAGGAGTTTAAGCAATGAAATGCATCACAATTTGAGAAAATGTTCCTCGGGTTTCGTGAAACGAATGAATTACTCGTCGGACTCTTTCTTTCACTTGAGCGTGCCTGGCCCGGCTTGAAGCGTGTGATAAAATTTCGTTTTCATTTCTTGAGTCAAGGGACTCGGGGCCATGGTCCTCTTCGACTATTTCTACTACTATGGCAAGTGAGTGAGCGGTGAAGTGCGGTCGTGGTCTGTCTGAAATGTCCCATGGGGGTATTTAGCCCGGATGATCTTGATAAATTGTTCTTTCTTGTCTCGTTGTTTCTTCTCTTTCCAAGAGAGAAAAAGGGGCTTGCTTGTGTTCCCTTTCCAAGACGGGCCTTGATGTGACTTCATCTTGTTTTGGGGAATACCATCCAAGTGTTCCACTTGTGTTAAGAATAAATGTAAGGAGCAGAAACACCGAGGTCTGTTTGGTTTGCGTGATTAACTTGTTTATGTGGGAGCAAGTGTTGAAATGGTACCCTGTTAATTCTATTCCAGGCCATGATAACCGGCCTCAAAGACCTAGGACCATTAACCCGATGACTTGGGTAAGCCCCCAGGGAACATTAATCGGACTTACACCATGGGAAAGTACGACTCCGATTGTATCTTTGAGCGTAACTTCTTTGATGGAATGCACTTTTGAAAAAAAAAAATAACACTGCCTGTGTGGGTCGTTTAGAACCAACTAAAAAAATATACATTTTCCATGCAAGTTTTAGAAAACCGACTGTCAGTTCACGTAGATTCGAATCTCAAGGCGGTTTTCGAGTGTAAAACTTCCGAGCTTTTCTTTTCAGCGTTCCATCGAATGAAGAAATAATAAGATGCAAAGCTAGATTTATGCAAATTCTCTCGCAACAGAATATAAGTCATCCCCAATCCATCCGCTGGGTGGGTCTGATGGTTTTGGGACTTCAGCGACAGGTTTTAATGAAAACACCTCGACGATGGGCTTTTTGCCCCCGAAATCCCATTTCAAATTCCTAATTTCAAATTGATTTTCTTCGCCCGTTCCACCCCAAAGAGCGGAGATAAAAAGCAAAGTGGGACTTGAGCGCGAAGCCCGCTCCTTGGTCCAACAAGAGAAAGAGAGAGAGGGACCCAAGAGGAGTGAGCACTGAAGGAAATCCATCCCATGGAGATGGTCCCAAAGCAACAACATTTTCCACGATAACGACAGAGTAGGACTCAACTTGCCAACTTGTCACAGTTTTCACCGGTTCCTCTTCTCTCCTGCCTTGTCCTTGTTTGGCGTGGTTTCTTTGTCCCTGTTGGAGATTTTTCGTCGTCTTCTTCGCTTGTCATTCTTGTCTTTCTGGTACACTGTGGCTGCTCTGGCCGGATTTGGTTGGTTGGTCTTTGGTCTTGGGGATGATGGGACGACAGGAGACGAGGTCGGGCGGGGCTTGATCTCCTTCGAAGTTGGCGTCTTAACTTTTCGTTTCAATTCATCAAGTTTATAATGAGTTTTAGAAGAGGGACGTTGAATTGTTAAAACACGGCCTTGCCGAGATAAACCACCCATCCATCTTCTCATCACCCTGGCCCTCTCGGCTTCTTGAGTGAGTGGTCTCTCTGGTTGGTTGGTGCTTCGTAGCAGACTGAGCTCATCCCCGGAATCCACGGCCGTGGTGGCGATGATCCTGCTCCTCTTCGTGCTCATCTGCCTTGTTCCACTTTAGTCTTAAGTGGATGAGTACCGTACGTTCCTCACAGAACCTGATCTTGAATTTCTTGCCCTAAGAAATTCCCTCTCCTCCCCNTACCGTACGTTCCTCACAGAACCTGATCTTGAATTTCTTGCCCTAAGAAATTCCCTCTCCCCCCCCCCCCCCTTCCATCTCCTTCTCGTCTGCAAAAAAAGATTGCTCCCTCAAGTTTCAGACTGTACAACAAGACTAATTCATTATGCACGGGCAGGAACAACACTGCGAGAATCCTTCTCACCATCAGAGTATGAGCTGGCCAGGAATTTCAGACTCACCAAAGAGGATATCCACCTCCCTGGACGAGAATCCTTCAAAACTAGTGGCCGTTTGCTTCGCAGTTTTATACCTTAAAGTGGCACTAAACCACTTGGCATTTCAACTGAGGGATGAATGAATGCCTGTCTCAGTTTCAGACGTTTAAACATTTACAATTGAACAAGTCCATGAAACGAGAGGTCCTCATCTCATCTGGTGACTGTGTTTGAGTGAAAGGACAATGATTTCGAGGGAAAGAGTGATGGGCCATGATCATGATGAAACTGGATTCCAACGTGCGAGAAAGACGAGGAAATTGAATTCTTTTCATCAATGGCCTTATCTTAATAAATTCCGTGCAAATCAAGCCAAAAAGAGGCGGCCATTTTGAGACTTCCTCAAGTCCTGTTCCTAGCATATGGCCACTGAGGCAGTGAGGAGTGAAATGGAAAAACATAGTCAAAAGCTGAACTGGGGTCAGGACATCTTTTTTCTAAACTGGTTGGGGCCAAACAAATGAATAATGTGCCATCACATTCCAGCGGTGTAGAGCAAATACTGTAAATGTGTTTTAGAACAAGTCCTCCAATATGCGCTACATGCGGATGACGACGTCGACTGACAATCGAATCGTCAAATCTCAAGTTGCAAGTTGCGACTGGCTGTCTTTCATCATATCTCGCGACTCTTGAAGTGGAAGTTTCAGTTCATTTCCACTTCCATTAAAACTTGAGAACCGTCGAGATTTCTGCATCCTAGTCGTCCCACAATAGTTCTTGTATTTAATGGAGGCGGGTTTGTCGTTTCCCTTTCTTCTCCACTCTTCATTAAAACCTGCCAAAAATCCTGACTCTGTCCCAAAAAAGTTTCCTCTGCCTTTGCCTCTTGGGTCTCTACAAACACACGCACACGCACACACACACACACATATACACAGACCCTAACTGGTCGGCCCAGCAACATACGTCGATCTCGGCGCCAACGAGTTCCCGAGTGCTCTAAAAGAATAGGATCTACGTACTTCGAAGGGGGTTGTCCAAATGTCCATATTGTTAGTTCTTGTCAAAGCTCAGTGCATTAGCTTGGATACTCGTGGGCAATATCAGGTCCGCTCAGATGCCACGACCTTTTGGGGATGGGATCCTTTTTGCGACGTATTGTTTAGGGCCCCTCCCAATCGTTTCCATTTTAGTGGGTCAAACTGGCCAGACAACAAAACTGGGTATAGTCGAGGTTTGTTCGGAGGTGTGTTATTCTTTGTTTATATGACCCTAACCTGGCTGAGAAGTGGGGTTGGTTCGAGCTGTTCCTACCCAGTTCCCATGCTTCTTGGTCTTGACGGGGAACAACCTCAAGTTATTCTGTAAACTTTTTCTCTTTTCCTTCCTACCCAAGCCCCAAGACAAACAAAGCGCATCACTTTTATTAGGTGCAGGAAGTAGGATATTCATTCTCCTTTCGAAACGACGTTCTTACCTAAAAGAGATAAATAAACCCACATTTAGAACCGCATTCATTAATATTCCCGTAAAGTAGATGAGTTTCTGTTCTATGCTAAGGGATTGGGGCACTCCCATGTCAATTGTCTGTCATTCTCAAATTTCCAGATCAACTCCCAAGTCACCCTGGCAGCATTGGCCTAAAATTGAACTGGTTCGCCCACGCCAAGGTGGCAAGACTGAATGCGTTTCCGTGGCCTCGCACTGTGAGGCGGGGTGTGAGCCTGTTTACCCGCCTTTGTGAGCACCTTTCCTCTTGGGTTGGTGAGTCATGAAGTTCGTCGAAATTATTGAGTCACGTGGGTTTATGAGGCTCATAAGATGGATCTTTAACCACCTCGGATGGGCTCTTAACCGGTGAAGTCACTTTTCCCCTCATTCCTGGCGTTCTTAAGCAAAGAGTTTTGCCTGCCCACCACGCGGATCATAATGTCGTCGCCGCCATCTTTGAAGCAACGAGATGCCAGTCACGTTTCACTATCATTCCACCCGCGGGTTACTACCAATCATGAGTAGAACCACGAGACATTGTAAAATGACACCCCGAAGTGTACATCAGGGGGTTATATAGAGCTATGTCCCGGTCCTGCTAGTTCGTTCCCAACACCATTGTAAGTGGACGCTCTATACCAGTACATACTGTATAGTATACAGAGAAAGAGGAGGAAGCAAAGACAGAAATTCGAATTTTGTGGCCCATGGCTCGTCGCCTTGGTGTCGTGGCTTCAAAACGAATGTGAGAACAATGCTTTGCGTTTCCAAACATTCATTGGACCCAGAGCGGCAAAGCCACAAGTAGCATGGGGGTGGTGAGACCGAAACATTAATTTATTTCTAAAGCAATCCTTCTTTCTTTCTTTTTTTCTTCTTTCCCTCTTTCGTTTCTATTCTTCTCCCGGGGATGTTGGTACTGTTGCTGTTGTTGTTGTTGTTGGTGGTGGTGGTGGTGGTGGTGGTGGGTGAGTCAGTCAGTTGACAGGGTGTGTGGATGGAGTAGTAAATGATGGCGTGAGGGTGTCTGCCAGTAGCCTCAAGTGCTTGAGAGGAACAGGACAAGGAAAACTGGAACACCGCCCTGATGTGATCCCATTATTTCAAGGACCTACTACCACCACCACCACCACCACCGTGCCACTTCCCATTTGTGTACTGTTACCCCTTGAACGTACCCGATACATTGTACCGTTGTACGCAAAGATGTGAGTGTCAGGAGATCAGAATGCTACCCTTTTCTTGATGAAGTCCACTCTTTCTTACACTCGTCATGTTAAGCCTTGATCAAACATGCTGGCTTATTCGTAGAGGAAATTCAAAGACTAATGCAACCATCACAAGCTTGTACCATTCTCTTCTTGTTTTTTTTTGTTACTTCCGTGGGTCCCATTTTTTAAGGAAAAGAGAAAGCATTAGTTGGGCTGTAAAAACGAATTGCTTTCAATTTCGAAGAAAAGAAAAAAGACTTATTTTGTCACAAATGTATTTAAGCGCCGCTGAGGGGAGATTGGAGGACCGATCCTTTGGGGAAAAAGTGGCTCTTTCGAAGAAGAGTTATTGTGGAACTTGACTATTTATGTTCCACGGGAAGTCTTGGGCACACCAAAAGTGAGCGCAAGATTCCATCGAACTAGGCCATTTTACATGTGCACTCAAAAGATCGGCTAAAGGGCCATGAGAAAATAGATTCCAATGAGTTATGGACCCATTGATCACAGAAATAAATTAACCTGATGTGTCATTTTGTACTTGAAACATGTCAGACGTCGTTTGGTCCCAAGGCCGTCAAAGACCTTGGGGAGAGCGGATACCCCAGCCACTCAGGATGCAATTGGAACATAGTCATGAAGTGGTTGGCCCCGTTTTCGCTTCAGAGTCCAATTATTGGCACAATATTTTCTTTCACACCCGCTTCGGTTTTCGTCGGGTTTTTCACTCATGGTCCAATTCTCGTTCCCTTCAATTTTCGTCTCTAAACCATTTTCCTCTGAAAAGAACCTCAAGTTATAGGAACATTGCTGCTGTTCCCTTTTGCCAATTACTTTTTATCACGACACACTCGTATATTTCTGGCGGGTTTTACACTCACCCACTACGAAGTGAATGGAGTAGCTAAATCTAACGATATGGGTTCCAAGGAGAAATCCAGTGATGAGAAATATGAACCCCACCAAGACGTTTAGAGGTTAATAAAGTGACCAATTTCAATTTGTGCTCCTTCTATTTTGGCTCGGTTAAACGGTCAACTCATCAATCACTTGATCAAGACCCGCTGTTCCCACCGAGGAATAATTTCACATTTCACCTTAACGAAGAAAGACGTCATCGGACGTATTTTCTTCTCGTTTCTCTCTTCAATAGGGAATGCCAGTCAGTGTTCCAGGAACAAGAAGTGACCATGGGATCAGTCTCTACTCAACAACAGACCAACAGCCTGGGCCATTGTGTTGGTTGAAGAGAAGAAGTGTGGTAAAGCACCCCTGGTTTGCCCAATCCACCACGCATGGAACACTAAAAAATGGACCATGGGCAAGAACCAACATGGGGATATAACATATATGGACCCACCGACCAAGCCAGTTTGAGCAACCGAGAGAGCGAGTGAGTAAGTAAGGAGAAGGAAGAGGAGGAGGAGGACACAGTGCGCGAATGGAGGTCCATCATCATAGCATAAACACTTTATCATCCAACTGGAGGAGCTTAAGGAAGGAATAGCAAAGCGAGCTTGCGAGTGAACCACCACCACAAAACAGACCGGTGGAACAATTCTGGAAATTGGAACACATACAGACAGGCTTTGTGTTGAGCCCATCTGCCTGGTTTAGGGAAGCAGCCCAATAAAGACGATAGCATTCAATTTCTATTCATTCTCGGCGGCCACGCATGTGGAAGGGTGAGAATCGCCACTTTGTGGCTCTAGCCAGGACTCCCAATGATCCGAGGGTAAAGAGTGACCATTTCCCATGTGATTTCAAACCACTGCTTGCTCATTTCCCTTCCAATGTTTGCGTGCACAGCGTGACCGCATAGAACTCGCATACACGTTCACATAAACTGACCAATGAAGGTTGAAAGAACCGGAGGACTGGGATCATGACAAAGTCGAGGTTAGAGTAGTAACCTTTTGGCTCTCCTCGGTTCAGAGAAAAGTGAGTTGGTACCGACTTCAGACCTTCGGGAAAGAAAATGAATTCCTTTGGGCACATGACACCGTCAATGGCTAGCTAGTTAGCCCCTACTGGATTCCGAGTTGCGGTCATTGTTCCATTCTCGAAGGCTGGACCGAGATTTTTATGAGAGTGCAAAACATCGAATGGCTTATAACAGGGAATTCCCATCGAGAGATCGAGCTCCGACAGTGAATCCCGACTAGTTACCAAATTAATAGTCTTTTTAACGACAAGAGATGTTGCCTCCAAACCAATGAAGGAGAAGAAGTGATGCTCTTCTCCCTCCTCTCTCTCTCTCTCTCCTCCTCCTCCTCCTCCTCCTCCTCCTCCGCTCCTCTTTTTCTCTCTCGATCCCTTTTTCTCGGTCTGTATTTGAACAACGAGGTCCATTCAGGGATGTGAAAAGTGATCCGAGCTTTTTCATTAGGGAACCATCCTTGTGTGGCACCTCTGGAACCTGCGAGGTTGTCTTGGAGGCTTGACACCCCCACCTCCTAAAACATCAACCGAGCAAAAACAAACTCATTCTGGCTCTCAGGATCACCCACCCATGGTGTGGAGCATCATTTTCTGGAGTCTGTTCTATTTGGAACCCCATTCGGTTTGGGTCCAGTTTGGGACGACTAGGCAACACACCGACAAACACCTAGTTTCCCGTTCGTTTTCTGGGCAGAATGGGGCAAAAACGTGAATGAGTTTCCACAGACTTGCCAGCCAGACTTGCGGGCTGGACCATGGGCCAAATGAGTTGGGTGGAGGAGAACAAGGGAGGAAAAAACGAAAAAAAAACCGTGGTCCAAAAAGTCAATTTGCCTCCTGCGGTGTGAACAATGATTTGAAAAGCTAGCCTGGACGTGAGAAAATGGGATTGCTGTGGCAGGATTTCCATCATTGAACTCGTTGGGCTCCTAATCGATGTACGTATGTATGTACGACGTACGCGTATATTGTGATTTGGGGACCGCTTGGACCCACGGCAAGAATGAATTAGGAGTGGAGAATTCGGCGGGCCAAACGTGGGGTAGGGTTGAGGTTGAAATTGTAACCCTGGCTGTCCCTAATTTCACTAAGGACTGGTAGTGTATTCTTTTCAGAGATTGAATAGCTCGGGTAGGGGGGCTATTTGCGGCATGAGAAAGCAGGTTCATTTCAAATAAGCATAAAACAGCCATTATGGTCAGACGCATCCCATCCAGTTGAGAAGGATCTTTCGGCGGCCAAGTATTCAGAACACTTTGCAAAGATAATCTTGTTGTGGGCTTGGTCTCCTGTTGCTATGCTAAGGCAATTGGTGCATTTCCAGCTACACTTTGAATCATTCCATAAAGCCATGTGCAGGATCTCTGAATTCCTGAGATCCTGTTTATACAATAACATCAGTATGAAAAGTAATTGTGTCCTAATGACGTGCAAATATGTCGCAATAAACGAACTGAAAACAAATGGAACCCTCTTAAACCCTGATGTTAAGCGCTGAGGTTTAGCTATTGCCAGACTGACAAACGATTCGTAAATTTGCTAACTAATGGTCGTTGATGCGTTGAGAGAACAAATCCTTCTGAGTCAAGGCGTGGAAAGTGTATTTGCTTCAAATCCTCTCTTGACATCAATGTTTGCTAACCGAGACAAAAACGACGATATTGATGGACAGAGTGACAACACAGACAAGACGCATTGATTGTGCAAACAAAATATGTACACGTTATGCTCGGGGAATTTCAATGTGGACCCAATGCTCGCACCCTGGGCATCTGACAAAAGACATTATGGTTTATGTACCAACATGGTCATTGGTTCCATTCCTGGGCCTGCAAATAACGTCTGGTCTAGTCCACAAACTCTCCGTGGCATAAAAAGTGAAGATTTAGTGGCAAAAAAGCACCATTACGTCTGACTGGTTTGAAAGGGATAAAATGCACCCTCCAGGCATATTCATCATGGTACGACAAGTTCAAAATGACAAGCTCCAATTTTGTGTTCATGAGACGGACATGCTTCAAGTCAAAGGCTAATGGTACGTTCTTCTTTGAGAATTAGGTAGGTACCCATTTAGAAGTTGAGATGGAAGGGGGCAGCAGGGACCAAACTGGTCCCTTCCCCTCCTCCTTCGTGGTTCCCTGTTTTGGCTTTGGCCTCATGGGTCCTTCCGCTATTGACAAGCCGAGGACGGCTGCAGAGAGGCTCTTTTCTTTTCCAAAGAGGGGAAACTTTTCCCTCAGAAACTTGTAAACAGTTTTCTGAGTGCAAAGCGGACTATGTACGTAGTTGTACCTACGGACGTTCGTAGTTCATAGAATGAACCTGAATGCCATGCACCCGATCAAGCTTTTACCACCTATAGATTCTCTAACCATGTAAAGGGGAATTACTCGTCTTTGACAACAAGCATTGTGATCAGCACTTGTATCAATATCAAAAAATTTCTAACTTCCCAACGGTGACACCGACGAGTTAAGATCCTAGCTCGTTGACAATGAATGCTTCTTTTCCGAAGCAAAAAAGGATGCAGCTAATTGGTGCATGACCGGCCAAAACTGAAGACGGAGGTGAAACTTTTGAGATTGTTACCCAATAAAGGCAAGCCACCCAACTTGGCCCATCGTCCACTTCCTCGATGGCGCGGTTTTCGGCCAAAAGTGAGCAAAAAGAGCCCAGCAATTCCAAAGCATACAAGGCGAGTGTGTGTGTGTGTGTGCGTGTGTGTGTGTGCGCGTGAGCATTTCCAAACCCAAGAAAGAATGTGAGCTCATATCAAAAAGTCGTCATCAAAGTTTCTTCGCGTTCCAAAGGCTTGCTATCCGTGCTTGAGAGGCGATATTTGGATGGGTGAGTGGAGCGAGAGAGCAAGAGAGGATCCCGCCTCTACTGAGCAATACTGGACATCAAAGTAAGAGTGGGAGACGGAATCGAGTCTCGCCTCCGTTCATGGAGTGGCTGGACGTCCGGCACTGTCGCTGCTAGACCCTCAAGTCAAATCTTTTCTTTTCATCCTCCATCTCACAATATCTCTATTTCCAGTCCTTGGCTGACCCGTGTCATAAATGAATCTTGAGGTCCAGAGTGAGTCAGAGCAAAATCCATGTTTTAGGGAATTGTATTGAGAAAGAGAGGAAGAAAAGATGAAGGTTTTCTGGCTTGGTTACGAGCGGTCAAGATTGTGGTGGGTGGATTTCTTTCCGAAGGTAGAAAGCCAAGTGGATCAAAGTCATGGAACAAGTGTTGAAGAGTAGGATGCGAGAAAGTGAGAGGAGTTTTTTTGGGTCCAATCCCAAAGTGGAAAAACAACAAGGTAGAGGAGCTCACAAGCTTCTCAAGTTGGTCCATGTCAGACCAACTGGAACATATTCGAGGGAGCAAACTTTTTTTTTACATGCGGCCTGTAGTCATCAATGAGCGGTGTGCCCTTATCCCAGTGTCCCAAAAGTGTTGTGTCTGGGACAATTTCGATGTTCCATTAAAAAAAAGAACCAATGATCCCATACGACTTCTCACTTGTCATCGGGTCACAATGATTCCGGGCTCCATGCCCATTCCTAAGAGAAAGCAAGACTAATGTTGTTTATTTTTTGATGAACACTCTTGATCATCATTTGCAATTTTGGCACCAGCCCTTGGCCATCTCAAGTGAGGAGATTTTTCATGTCAGTGCTAATTGGAGGGAACCATTCATATGTGTGTCAGAAATTGATGCGAAACAAGAGGATAGGAAAACGTTGTCGGTTCGTTTTACGTAGTGAGTGTGTTTGTGTGGCAGTACCATTTTTGCAATCGATTTGTGAGAAGTTTTGGCAGGCAAGTTCCATTACATTCCTCCAAGCAGGAAAGAAAGCTCAAGAGCCCATTTTGGCCAGCACATTTCAAGAACACTCATGAGCCTCTGAAGACTCTGACGACGACGACGACGACGACGAAGAAGAAGAAGAAGAAGAAAGTAAAAGCGATAGAAAAATTGTTTATGTTGGCGGTCGGAGATCCCTACAAGTGGTAGCTATTTTAGGTTCTTTTGATTCATGGGGATGGGTTGGGGAAATGATTTCTGCCAGAGGAGCTATTATGGTCCAAGAAACGTGGATATAACCTGAACAATGGCCATTAAGGGGCGGAATCCTTTGGTTCGCTCTTGTGCTCCATTAGAGAGCAACAAAGAGTGTTACGAGTTTTTCTCACACTTTTATTCCCGCCTTAACCAGATCAAGCGGGTATCATCATAAATAAACAAAAGCCTCTTTGCATTGATGATGTACTTCATTATCCCATTATCGAGTGGCCCAGAAAACAGACTGGAAGAGAGTGAGCATCGTCTTCGCCCTCCCACACCACCATATATCATCAACATGCATACGAAATGAACATAGGAATAGCTCACAGGCGACTAACCAAACGCGTCGATCACCCTCCTTCATCAGGCATTCTTGAATACAGCCGACCCAACACCACAGAACGTATCTCCCAATCCCCCGTATCCTGACGAATGCAAACAAGCGTTCACGGCATCGTCCTTGAGGTGGTGCTAGAGAATGGTGATGGTGAGTGCTCGACGAGGGAGAGCATGATGTAAACTATCACACTCTTCGTGACCGTATGAATTCCACCCTGATAAAAGCCTTGCCAAGGCTCAATGGTATGTATGTACTTGTAATGAGTGGGTGCGTGAACATCCCCGATCAAGACCCACGCTTGTGGCAGCGAGAAATGGGTGGTGCATTTTGAGCAGAAGTGATTCATCTCAGGTACGAAACCGGTCGTGGGAAGTCAAATACAAACTTGCCAAGATTCATTTCGTTCGTCAAACAATGCAAGTGCTGCCTCCGGTTGCGTGATGCATTTTCACTAGTGGGGAAAAAGAGCCGCTTACGGGCGCTTTTGATGCAACACCCTGTATCGTTCAACATCAACACAGACTTAGTAGTAGTAGTAATAGTAGGAGTAGTGGTACTACATACTCTGCGTACTGTACATAAGTACGTACCTAACTACGAGCGTTGCCATTGTGGAGAGTAAAACAGCTCAGTCTCATGATACCAATGAGAGTTGGGAGATGGGTGGGTGTTTGGGTAGAAGGTTGTAAATAAACTCCGCGTGGACCACTACAAAGACAGGCAAGGGACTTTGGAGTTGCATGTTGTTCCACAGAGATAAGTTGTTGTGGTCGTCTCAGTTAGACGCATGTTACAGAGAGAAGGAAGGCCAGGAAGCGAACGAGCGAGTCGAGAAATCATTGTGAGCGCTCCATCGACCCACCCACCCTTATCTGCTCATGCTATTCAGTGGGAAAAAAAACTACCTTCCTCAATCATTCTTAGAGCCGAATTGCCAGCAGGAACTGTTGGCCTTGGACAAATGGCCATTTCTCAAACCAGTGGAGGCTTCATTTTCGTTCTCAGCCCTGAAATAGGTAGGTATCTTGGTGTATGTGTATACTCGAGATTTTGTATTCGAGACGATGTCATGAAATGCAAGGTTGGCTACGTGTACCTACGAGGAAGTTCAGTTGAGGCCATCATAGATGGAAAGTTGGAGACATCAACAGCCTCAACTTTCGCGTTTGCTGAAGGAGGTGATGTTTGGAAATAGCTCAACTTTCTGTTATCGCCTTCTTGTTGGAGGTATTGATGTGAGTGTGTTTTCCAAGGCTCCAAATCTGCCTTGAACTTGGGAGGGGAAGAAGTGATAAGCTTTTACTACGAAATGGTATCTCTTTACCGGAGGGGGGGAGACGACTGACTCATTCGCAAACGAGTGTTGGGGAAAGATAGCGAGAAAACAGCGTTGTCAGTCAATGGCCTCGAACCAACAACTCGCGAGATCGATCGGAAAACAAAGTTGGGTTGGATATATCTCCCTTGGAACACCCTGTTGGGCATGATTACTTTACCAAGCACATATTTGCCATCTTTCATATGCACGTCAAGGGATCGATGGAAGAAGAAATAGAAGAGGAAGAAGAAGAAGCCCCTTGGATCGAAGGCAGGATCAGATTGGCAAGGCACTCGAGGACCGAGGAGGACTCTCAGTCTGTTTGGATTGGATCATCTTTGATGACGACGACGTGGACCCACCCAACGCGCCCAGGGACCTGTTTCCCTTCCGAGAGTCTCTTCGTCACACATCAAATAATGTCGAACCCAAGTCAATTCGGGATGGACAAGCACTATACCGTATACCGTACGTGTGTGTGTGTATGTATACCCGAGCACTATCTTAGATATGTGAGCATGTGTACACACGGCACACTCGAGCGCATTCCCCAAGTCAATTTTGGGGAAATGGAACCGGTCTAAAACAATACATACATAACGCAAATGGGACCACTGCGTCCAGGTCCAAGTCCAGAGAGAGAGAAGGAACGGGAACGTTAACATATCGCTGGTTTACATTATTCCAATTCTCAGGGCCAAACTTGATCCCTCCATTTCATCAAATTGAACGTGGAAGCCCTGCTGACATGAAAATGCGTTTCATTCTGATTATTCGCATAGACCGGGCAGGATGCAACCCAAACCTACCCTGGCTCTGACACTAAAACGAGATGAATCGTCCATTTTGAACACTGCTTTGAATTCGACAAGCTCTTTAGGTCCAAGAGACATTACAGATTTGCCATCATTATAAAAGACAAAAAGGGCGCGTCATCTAACAAGACATTACATGTCAAACCCCTCCCCCATAATCAACCATGGCTAGGGGATGTCAAATGGTTCCTCAAGATTCCTAACAGTGTCTCGTGTCCTGGGTGTTATTCCTGCATGACAGAACAAAACGTAATAAGTTTTCTCTCTCTTGGGCCTCATCAATGCCGACAGTTTCCCTCTTTTCAGCCCAATGCACATGGAACCATATTATCCACGTAATACAAGGAGCATCCTTCTCGTGGACTTCTTGTCGAAAGAGTGACTGAGCTCTCTCTCTCTCTTTCTCTCTCTCTAAAAATTTAAAAGATTTACCCCACTTTTCCTTCACCAAGATACGCGTTTTCGCACAGGGTGAGCGAGCGACTTTGTTTCTGAACAACCTTTCCCTTCGTCTTCCATACCCCACAAGTTTTAAAGGAACTTCGCTAGTGGATGATTTCATCACCACTACCCGAGTTTACGACTTTATTCGTTGGATTGGATATCTTTTTCGGTCGAGCTCGGTCCTTTGGTGTTGCTTGGCTCTTTTCGAAACATCTTGAGGTTGGTGATCCAGAAGAACCGAGGCTCCTTGTACGTACGTAACAACCCTTTCGATACACTTTGTTTAAATCTTGGATGATGGATAATTCTCAGATTTAGCCGTATTGGCCATTGGCCCCTCTGAGACTTTGAGACTCTGAGATCCGTAGATTTGTTGGCGTGTGCATTGTGCTGCGATGTTGATAAACACTAAGCAAGACTTCCCAGATCTCTCATTTTGTTGGCCAATAAAATCTCTCGTCATCCACTGTTAAATATCAGCACATTACTGAAGGGATAGGCGCCGTATTTGGTTTACTACGGACGAACTCATTACATGGTGTGATTTGAGGGCAAATTTACGATGGGAAGGCGCCTCAAATTGTGCATTTTGCTTTTGGACCATGTCCACGAGGCCCATGGAAAACTCGGACAGTGGGCTGTCGATGTTCACGATCACCTGGGGTAGTTGGTATCTCTTTGGCAATTGGCTCCTCCAGCGGGAGGTGATGCAAGGAGGACCCATAACTCTATTCTCTAACTGGGACGACGATCTTGGGGGACCGGTTTTAGGGTCCTCTAACAAATTTGGGAGCAACAAGAGCAAGCAAGAGGCACACATGCACTCAAGCACGCGCTCACTTGGCGGAGTTCTTGTAGTACGTACGTAGTGCCCATACTGGTCGTCACAAGTGGGCTTTCCAGAATATTTAATGTCATTCCTTTTCCCTCGTGCAATTCGTCTTTCCTGTGGGGCACGGAGAGGACATCATAAATTGTCCCATAAACCCAACATCTATAAAGTTACCTTAATTCCAACGAGTTTAGGTTATTGGAACAACGTAAGGTGCTCGAAGAGGAGCGCGTTATCTGCATTGTTCCAAACGGGTTCGTTCTCCTTCATATGTTGATTGTGGTAAGGGGGAACAGAACGTTTTGAAGTGGAACGACGGGACCATTTATTCAGGAAATCCCCTTTGTGGCATCGAAAATCCCGATGGATCCTCGTTCAAGACAAGATCCGTCCGATTAAGTTTGTTCATTTCAGATTATCATCAATCCTTGTTGTACATCGTCAAACTGAGCAGACTACGCGTAGTTGAAGGCAAGGTATTCAAGAATTGAAATATCGGGAAATGGTCTGTATCTCATCCAAAATTCGATTATCGTCTCAGATAGTCACTTAAAAAGAGACTTCTTACATAAATAACGAGTGGAGAAAGACGACAATCGCAACTCTATGATCTCATGTCAGAATAAGTCTACGTAAGTATGTATGTAAAGAATCAAGATTGACGAAGTCTTCAACTTCGAACGGAAGTTCCGATGAATAGTGGATGAAGAGGACGGTGGACCGTACGAAAATGCACATGTGCAAAGCTTCGGATTCCTATTTAAGATTTATGTGACGCTGGAATGTCCATGAAGGGGCGGTATCCCGGAAAATTTCGTGCAAAATCAGCATTGACAAAACCGTGGAGAGAGAGAGAGAGACCCTTCTTGCTCCCCGGTTAGTATTCTCGTTCCATTAAATGCACATTTTAAAATTCCTATGTCAGAGGTTCTTGGTCGGGATTTGGTCGTGCATATTAACTGAGATTTTGAGGGGTGACGAACATGGTCATTGTCGCACATATTCTGTATACAGTGCAAGAGGCGGCATCCGATTCCATCTTTAAAATGGAATCGGGATGCCGCCTCTTGCACTGTATACAGAATATACGGTGTCGAAAAATGATTCCTTGGGTTCCTACTTGGGTGAGTTGAAAATTGGGAAATTCATCAACTGTCGATTTTAATGGGCTCCCTGGCAAATCCCACTGAACTTGTCTCTTCCTCTTTCTCGTTGAAACTTTAGGAGGGCTTTGAAGCCTTTAAGCAATATTGCATTCTCAGCGTTTCAAGGTCGTGTTTCTGCCAAGCTGTTCCAATTCGAAGGCCAATTGGAACACCAAGAACGGCAAAAGTTTAAATGGGGCGAAGGTTCGACACAATATGAAATTTTGACACCTTCGAGAGTTCCAAAACTTTCTTGCTCCTATTCACAGAAAGTTTGGGAATTAGATCGGATATCAGAACACCTCATAAGTCAAAGTGGTACAAAACAAGCCAAGAGGGAAGTGGACTTGGCCTTTTCCACTGTTTTCAAGGATGGTTCGGGCATTCATCCATTGATGGACGTTTCAACGGTTGTACTATCATTTTTTTCCTTCAAAACGTTTTGAATACAAAACTCGGCAAGTTTCAATGCGACCAAGATCCTTCCTTGTTTTCGTTCTCATTCGTCATCACAATAGTTCCAATAACTGTCTCTCAGACGATCCATTCAGTAAGGATCTGTTGTCTGTTGTTGGCCTTCCCTCTTCTCGTTGGAAGTCTGTGTCTGTGACCTCTTCAGCCTCTAGATGCAAATGAGCGCCAAAGCATGCCAACATCTACATCCACCGTACTTTTCAGTTGTGGCGAACGCAATATAGGGAATCAATAGAAAAGAGAACCCACGGTTCTAACAATCCTCCACAGCCTCCAGCAGTTGAGTCCCGATGGAATCCCTCCAATGTTGAATCCATGAAGAAGAGAAATAGTTTTACGCCGTGCATTCATGTGTTGGCAAAGCTGAGAGGAAACTGGTGAGCACTAAAAGCACGGGGAACGGCGAGGAGGAACAATTCCATGCAATCCCAGAAACAAGAGGAACTCGTGCCACGACGTGCCACATTGGAATAAAGGAGCAGTGGTGGGGGCCCTTTGGTACGGACGAGTAATATGCCTCAGTTCGTTCTTCCTCGTTCCACATTGGTATTATTGGCTTGGGTGAGAAGGGGAAGTCATGCATGAGTGAACCTTTTCTGCCAAAGGCCATCGTCATCCATAACGGTTCAAGGATTTGGAAAGGAAGCAGCCCGTTTTAATTGATAGCATGCGAATTGTGTCTTTGGTGGATTCTAAGTACTCAAGGACGAATATTCGAACTATTCGAATTATAAGGAAGAAGTTTGGGCACACATTAATCCATCGTTTGCGCATGAATCGAGCCCAAATGTCCGGAAATGTGTCATTCTGGTGATTGAGAACGAAATAATGCGTCCTACTTAGTCCAAAGGCGACAGTGAATTACGCGAAAAACTTTGCTCATTATGGGTCTCCTTAGAAGCCACCACTTCGGAGGCACGCAATATTTGAGTAAATACATGGCAGAGCAATTTATACCAGGTTGTTCCGACCTTTTTTCCGCTTGAGGAATGTGGGGACTGCATTTTTTCTTCCTCGGACCCTGACCGTCTTTTCTCCTTTTGAGCTTTGGGGTAGGTACTAAGGTGTGTTGTACGGCTGAGAATGTCTCAGAGAAGGTGAGAATGATTCCTGCGTAGAATTCGCCCAAGGGAGAGACGTCACTCTCTTAATCTTATGAAGAGACCCCGTTTATTTTCCACTTGATCCTCTCTTGTCCCTTGCCAGGGTTTGGGCGGATTTGCTTTCCAGGGGGACAACTTCTCCTCCATTGGTCCATGAAGAATTCCTTTTTTATTTTGTCAACCGTGGAAGACAGACAGACAGAGAAATCCCAAAAAGGACAAAGACGGGGTGAACACCAACACCTTCTTGGGAGGGAAAAAACGAGCATTTTACACCATAGAGGCAAGTGTCTTTCACTATCAGCCTTCCAGGTTTTAGACGCCCGGCAAAGAGGTGTGTGAAATCATAGTTATAAAATACAGACATTGCTTATGTCATTATTGAACTCCTTTCATCATTCCGGCAGATCTCTCAGCGGTTCCACTTGATCCACTTGAGCGAGTGGTTTTCCAACCCTTCAAAGGAGGGGATCAGCTCAAATATTGATTGTGAAGCTGGCGAAGCAGGCAAAACTGGGGCTTATGGTGGTTTTCGAACCATTCCTCTTCAAGGAATTTTTGCTGACTAAGGTTTAATATTGATTGAAACTCTCCTGGCTCCCAAATTTTGAGCCAAGGTCCCACTCAAACTTCTAGCAATATGATTTTGAAATGCCATTGTTCAGGGCACTCTACTGAGGACAATGAAATTGCATTGGTTCCAGCGCCCACAATTTCTCAAGCCATATCCAATTACTACCTCTCAGATTGAAACTCTTTTTTTGGTCGGGACCGGAGACAGATTTGATATCGAATGGAATAGCAGCAAGGGTCGACAAGTGGGAAGTGGTGCAAGAAGTCGAGGAAAACGACGATCCTCCCGTTTCTCGACAGGACAGGTTTTTACACTCCGATGAAGCGTGTGATTATCTGTCCCTGGATTTTAAAAACCACTTCAGCCTCACCCTCTTCCATGTCTCTCGGTAGCCTCTGAAATGGAAACACGTCTGAGGGTAATTGAATTCCTCTCTGCATATCCTATAAATGGACCTCGTTCCAATATCAAATGAAAATAATCTTTCCCTTTCGAGCACGAAACTTTCTAAAGAGTTTGTTCCTTTCAAACTCGATGTACAATCAACAAGATGGGGGAAACGAGAAAAAAGGAACCGGCTGCTCTGATGTTCTCCTGACAGCCGGCACAGCGTGTGATCATGATTTACTCCAAGTTCAATGTTCATAAATTTGACAGCAGTCTCCTTCTTGCCTCCAAGGCAGAGCCTTGTCTAAAAAAATCCCACCACAACCTTCGCTCTGAGCCAGACCAGCTGTGTTGTGATCCTCGTTGGGCACACTCGTTCTCACCGACTCTCTTCCCACAAATAGACTTAGAGTTTACCAACGACGGCGACAACCGCAACCCATATGTCCAACTTTTCGCCACATTGCTTTGGATACCCTAGCCCGAGATAGGAAGGAAAACTGACCTTTTTTCCCACCCAGGATACAGAAAATAGAAAGGATACAGGGAAACGTAGAGGAAAGGGCGGGGGGGGCATCCGGCAAAGAAGACCCACATGAAAATTTCAAGCTCTGAGCTCTGTCATCACCACGAAGCTCAACTAAAAGGGTGCCTGATCCCCAAGTTGACAGTTACGGAAAAAGTGGGTCTCAATTCAGAACTTTTGTTGATATGCTCCTACTCTGAACCAGAGTGCAGTGAAGAATTATCTTCGATAGAAGAACGTGTCTGTCCACAGAGTGGTTCACACGTTGAGTGAGGGCTTTTTTTCTTTGAGAGTCCATCACGACAGCGCATTGAGTTAATGAGTACATTCAGAGAAAGAAACATGTTTTGTCAAGTAAATTGCTAGTGTAGACAAGAGGCATCGAGAATAATGGACTCGTACGTATCTACCCGGGCTGAACAACAAATCGATCACAACTTATCTTAAACAGTATGTCTGCGAACAAAATCATGTCCTTGGCCTGGTCAATTTTGGTACCAAACTGTAATATTGCGCAACATCTAAAACTTGTTTTGGGGGGTACAATGTAAGCGTTCGAACTCAACATGTGCATTAGATAAGACTTGAATTCTAACCCTATCAGCGCCATATGTTTACTATTGTGATTATTATCATCATCATTATTCTTAGCATTATTGCCAAAGTGCTCATTGCTCGAACCTCCCAATTCCTGTTTTTCGTGACTCGAAGCCTCGAAAACGGTCGGCTTGCAAGTGACAGCAGAACAAAGGCTGACGAAGGCTGCTCGAGGCTCGAGTGAGAACTGGACTGGAGAGGATATAGGAATGGCTCGGGTGCCTCAGGGGTCAGAGCCGAGGATTTTTGAGCTCCATTGGCACCATGACCAACTGGGATGATTTGGCTTTGTGGTGGTATTGCATGGGTGGGAGTGTAAATATAATACATCTGGGCAGCCAAGCATGTGGAAATGTGATTACGTGAGGTGCCATACATCGACGCCATTCGGCATTCCCAAGACATACTTCGTTCCACGCGAAGAAGTGCAGATTGTCCAGACCTCGCAATCTGCATTCTGTCGGCTTAGGCTTTTCTAAATCCATGGTGACCGTTGGACCTACGACTAACGTCCTTTGGTCAACCAACTCCTCGGTGGCTCATTCAATCATTCAATCAAATCCATTTTGACGGCCTTAGCAATGGTTGTGGGGTCGTGAAAGTGTCAGAGTGATTGCCAGAGACAAGCAACAAGCGAGGGACGAACTAGACCAGGCAGCCAGTTAGTTGTCTATCAGTCATCCATGTCAGCTGTTCCCAATTTTCAGGTCGAACTTGAAGTAGTCGTAGGGAACCTTAAGTTAGTGGTACTGCGGATACACTAGGATTCGTGCAAGGTACATACTACAACTATATCGACGAAAAGTGGGGGAGGGGGCGGATATATAGAAAGAGCAGCAAGCTCGTATTGGTACTGAAGTCTCATGTCTCTGAACCCTTTTGAGGAACAGCTTCCTTTGGTCACCCCGAGGAAGACCAATGGTGCTTTGTGTACCGTGAAGGAAAGAGTGGAGGACGTGCTATGGAACGGGTACGTGTAGTACCTCTTAGTCTAAAATATGACATGAAAGGCCAGGAGGAGTCTTGAGTTGTTGAGGAGAGATAGAGTGAAAGAGATGGAATACATATGCAAGGGAAGTGAAGAGACCTGGGAAAGGAAGAACCTGCATGAGAGGGGACAAAAGTTCGGCCACCAAAGTACCGTCGAGAAACAGTGGAAAAGGACAAGAAGACCAACTCATAATATGTGAATGGCCACTTGAAGGAGACCGGCAAAGGCC